>NC_141074.1:35809923-36022423 GCF_041138505.1 Cibotium barometz | reverse complement strand
CCCGGCCCCGTCGCCCTCGTGCCTCGTGCCCCGTGCCCCATCGCCCCCCGCCTCATCTTCGCCCCCGCCCCCCCTTAGCCCCGCCCGTGCCCCGCGCCCGCTGCCGCCCGTCGCCCAGACGTGTCACTGCCCCCCGACCCCCCAAGCCCCCGCGTCGCCGCCCTGCCCCCCGCCCCCGCCTGGGCGCCCCTGCCCGACCGCCCTTGCCCTGATGTACACTTGTGGTTGCATGTTTGGCATTAGTTTCATAAAATAATGAATGTCCATGGCCCCATGGTTGAGGTGGCAAGGAGCTCCATGTGCCACCCTCCATGTAGGGAAGCATCTTTTCAATTATGCATATAGGTTAAGGTGTGTGCATTATAATATGCATAAATGTGATGAGATGGAGGAGCATCTTGAATGGGTCATGCCTCCACCTAACCCACGTTTAATAAGAAAGAAGCTAGTCCATGGTCCAATATGATAAATAATTTGGGAGGACAAGATTCATGAGTCACCATGGGCCAAGGTACATAAAATATTAGGGGGAGAGGGATTGAAGTGGCAGAGCATCTTTGTGCCAACCCATCCAAAATATAAAATAAAGAGGATCAAATTAAAGGGTCTAAGATATGGTCTGGAGCATAGGGAAAAAGAAGCCCAACTATTGTCGCTTACAATTCATGGAGCGGCCGACTATGGGCAAGGAAGAGGACAAACTTGGAAAAGTAGCATTATTATATTTGGGGGGTTACAACCTCACCTTGCCTATTTAAGAAGGCTCTTTTTCTTTGCAATGGACAAAGACTCCTCATTTGACACCCAACCTTCCACTTGCAGCCGTGCTCCTTTCCACCTCCTTATTAGTCCATACCCATTTCCTTTGATGCCCTCTCTCTCACTTAGTTTTCCTACGTCCACATAGAATGCTCCATCACTTCACTTCACTTGTATTCCTTCCACTCCTTTTCATTGTACATGAGCCACCCTTCTCCATGAATGTAATTCCACACCATTACTCTTTCGTTGTGAATATCCTTTGAGTCACTTCCTATTTTTACATTTGTATCATGTTCCTTCCCTCTCTTCCTCTTCCATTGTAATTCGAAATTGACGGCACCACATACGCCATGATGCATTACGGCATCCTGAATGTGTATGTTGGCAACAACGCCACCACATCATTGCGCATCCACATTTTTGGTGTGGCTGTTGGGATACGTAATCTCCATGGCGGCCAACAACACTGAAAAGAGAAAAACGTCTTCTACGACTATGAAGTGCGGGATTGTGATTGCGCGGTCCAGATGGCTGAAGTGCAGAACAACGACTGCATTCCCATGATCGTGTGAGGTGACTGCGTGAGTACAATCTCGCCTGCGTATTCGAAACTGTTCTGCACTGCGTGACTGAAATTGTTCTGCACCGAAGCCCAACTATTGTCGCTTACAATTCATGGAGCGGCCGACTATGGGCAAGGAAGAGGACAAACTTGGAAAAGTAGCATTATTATATTTGGGGGGTTACAACCTCACCTTGCCTATTTAAGAAGGCTCTTTTTCTTTGTAATGGGCACAGACTCCTCATTGGACACCCAACCTTCCACTTGCAGCCATGCTCCTTTCCACCTCCTTAGTCCATACCCATTTCCTTTGATGCCCTCTCTCTCACTTAGTTTTCCTACGTCCACATAGAATGCTCCATCACTTCACTTCACTTGTATTCCTTCCACTCCTTTCCATTGTACATGAGCCACCCTTCTCCATGAATGTAATTCCACACCATTACCCTTTCGTTGTGAATATCCTTTGAGTCACTTCCTATTTTTACATTTGTATCATGTTCCTTCCCTCTCTTCCTCTTCCATTGTAATTCAAAATTGACGGCACCACATACGCCATGATGCATTATGGTATCCTGAATGTGTATGTTCACAACAATGCCACCACATCGTTGCACATCCACATTTTGGTGTGGCTACTGGGATACGTAATCTCCATGGCCAGCAACACTGAAAAGAGAAAAACGTCTTTTGTGAGACTATGAAGTGCGGGATTGCGACTGCGCGGTCCGGATGGCTGAAGCGCAGAACAATGATTGCATTCCCATGATTGCGTGAGGTGACTGCGCGACTACAATCTCGCCTGCATATTCGAAACTGTTCTGCACCGCGCGACTGAAATTGTTCTGCACCGAAGCCCAACTATTGTCGCTTACAATTCATGGAGCGGCCGACTATGGGCAAGGAAGAGGACAAACTTGGAAAAGTAGCATTATTATATTTGGGGGGTTACAACCTCACCTTGCCTATTTAAGAAGGCTCTTTTTCTTTGCAATGGACAAAGACTCCTCATTTGACACCCAACCTTCCACTTGTAGCCATGCTCCTTTCCACCTCCTTAGTCCATACCCATTTCCTCTGATGTCCTCTCTCTCACTTAGTTTTCCTACGTCCACATAGAATGCTCCATCACTTCACTTCACTTGTATTCCTTCCACTCCTTTCCATTGTACATGAGCCACCCTTCTCCATGAATGTAATTTCACACCATTACCCTTTCGTTGTGAATATCCTTTGAGTCACTTCCTATTTTTACAGTTGTATCATGTTCCTTCCCTCTCTTCCTCTTCCATTGTAATTCGAAATTGACGACACCACATACGCCATGATGCATTACGACATCCCGAATGTGTATGTTTGCAACAACGCCACCACATCGTTGCGCATCCACATTTTTGGTGTGGCTACTGGGATACGTAATCTCCATGGCCACAGCAACACTGAAAAGAGAAAAACGTCTGACTGCGCGGTCCAGATGGCTGAAGCGCAGAACAACGACTGCATTCCCATGATCGCGTGAGGTGACTGCGCGACTACAATCTCGCCTGCGTATTCAAAACTGTTGTGCACCGTGCGACTGAAATTGTTCTGTGCACTGCGCGACTGTGACTATGCGGCGAGGCGTGCAACAACGCCACCACATCGTTGCGCATCCACATTTTTGGTGTGGCTGCTGGAATACGTAATCTCCATGGCCAGCAACACTGAAAAGAGAAAAACATCTTCTGCGACTATGAAGTGCGGGATTGTAACTGCGCGGTCCAGATGGCTGAAGCGTAAAACAATGATTGCATTCCCATGATCGCGTGAGGTGACTGCGCGACTATAATCTTGCCCGCGTATTCGAAACTATTCTGCACCACGTGACTGAAATTGTTCTGTACTGCGCGACTAAGACTGTGCGGCGAGGCGTGCTCCATGATGCATTATGGCATCCCGAATGTGTATGTTCGCAACAATGCCACCACATCGTTGCGCATCTACATTTTTGGTGTGGCTGCTGAGATACGTAATCTCCATGGCCAGTAACACTGAAAAGAGAAAAACGTCTTCTGCGACTATGAAGTGCGGGATTGTGACTGCACGGTTTGGATGGCTGAAGCGCAGAACGACTGCATTCCCATGATCGCGTGAGGTGACTGCGCGACTACAATCTCGCCTGTGTATTCAAAACTATTCTGCACTGCATGACTGAAATTGTTCTGCACCGCGCGACTGTGACTGTGCAGCGAGGCACGCAACAACCCCACCACATCGTTGCTGCGCATCCATATTTTTGGTGTGGCTGTTGGGATACGTAATCTCCATGGCCAGCAACACTAAAAAGAGAAAAACGTCTTCTGCGACTATGAAGTGCGGGATTGACTGCGTGGTCCGGATGGCTGAAGCGCAGAACAACAACTGCATTCCCATGATCGCGTGAGGTGACTATGCGACTACAATCTCGCCTGCGTATTCGAAACTGTTCTGCACTGCACGACTGAAATTGTTTTGTACCACGTGACTGTGACTGTGCGGCGAGGCGTGCGCGGGTCTACTACTAAAATTTTTTTTTGGCCGATTTCTGCACCCCTTCCTTTCGCGTCACTATCTTCTTCTCTCTCTCTTTCTCTTTCTCCTCTCCTCTCCTCTCCTTTTATATATATAACTACATATAGTAGAAGGATTTTAAGAGGAGTGGGATTTGAACCCATGACCTCCCAAATGTCAAAAGCCTACATTACCACTAGCTAGGGGTTGGTGATTTAATTGGGAGCATATTGCTTATATGGTGAAGCCCTTGGAAACATAACTTTTTAACCATGAGGAATTTTCTCTTGTTTAAAGCAAAAGTGTTTCATTTATGTGCTTTCTTCAAGTGTTGAAATATATTTTGAAAATTTTCAAGATCACTGCTTCAACGCATGCGACACGAGGAGGGTGAAATTTCATGTCACTTTTCGCCGAATTCAAAGACTTGGCACTTGGGCCCCAGCATGTCGATGGAACCAATTGGCGTGATTTGTTCTTGAATCTCCACATCGACCTCCAGCAAGTTATAATCGAGCATCTTTCCCATGGAGATGATGGTTGGGATTATTTGTCGTGGATGGTTCGTGGTGGTGAGCGCGTGATACATTGGGAGAACTTCGACTTCACGTCTACACATTGCGCCGTCATCGAGGTTCTTGCAGCCTCCGAAGTAATCAAACGGGTAATATTCTGCCAAGGCTGGAATGACCTTGAAGACTGGAGTGAAATCTTGCGTATTTGTTGTTAGTTCCTGTGGTGGACAAGCTTATGTTGGATGATTTCTTCTCAACTTCACTTCAACGATTCTTAGGAATCGGATATGGTTGGTGATGTTCCGTCCAGGGAATCCCTTTGTACCCAACCAACCCTTCCAACCACATTTTGAACTTCATGTTATAATTCTTTTTGGATTGAAGATTAATCATCAACAACACATTGTTAGTCTCTTTGGGGCAGAATATCTTGCGCGGAGGTTTTAAGATCCCCCCATCCTCTCCTTTCTATCCTGGACTACCGTGAAACTTGGGATGTCTGCATTTTGGTTTTGGTGTAATGTCATCTTGGATATTGCAATTTGATGGAGCTTACAAGCCCTTAACAAAGGCTACTGGCGTGGGTGTAAAGCTCACTTCACCAGGGGGAGAGGTATATTGTTATAGCAAATCTTTGCTTGTGCAAACACCTGCAACCAAGTTGAGTATTCAGCACTAATCTTTGGGCTACAGAAAGCTCAAGAACATCGCATCATCCAACAACTCGAGGTGCGAGGAGACTCTCAACTTTCTTGTGTGTGAACAAGTTGATGCATTATGGCATCCCGAATGTGTATGCTCACAACAACAGCACCACATCGTTGCACATCCACAGCGTCACAGTAGGGGCTATTGAAATATACAAGTGAATAGGGTGTGTGCGAGAACAAGCCCTTGGTTAGAGGCTGTGAAAGAGAATCTGTAAATGTGAGAGAACCTGTGAAAAGGTGAGAAGAATCTACTGGGAGAGAATAAAGGGTAGCATGAGAAGATTTAGGAAGTGTGGAGATATTCTGGGAAAAGTGAAGAGGTGGAGAGAATCAAGCAAAAGAGGTGGAGATATTCTGGGAGAGGTGGAGTGAATCAATGAGAAATCAGTGGGATTTGATGCTTGGATGTAAACTCTATAAATTGATGCTTGGATATAAACTCTATAAATTGATGCATTGGCCTAATGAGAATTTGCTAGTTTTTGATTATCCATGCCTACATTAAGCTATTTGTTAATTATTCACTAATTATATCTTAATTATTTGCTAATCACATCTTAATTATTTACTAATCACTTTATTAATGATGTTGATTCTAGTATTTGATCCACCATAGCTCATCACATTGCTCTAATTTCAACATGGTATTAGAGCCATGCCTAGAATCCATCAGGTTTATGAGCCCATTATCTAATTAATCAAGATTAGTAGATAATTAGAAATTAATCAAAATTTTAGTTATTTTTCAACTAACCTCTGTACCCCCAGCTGGTGGAGGAGCTCTAGCTCCTTGCACACTCAACATTAGGCCAAACCCTTCTAGCCACAATGAGCCATGATCCCCACAATTCAGCCAATTGAATCAGAACGTCAAGCTGCCACGTAGAACTCCAAAAATTCGCTGATTAGTGGGTGCCTTTTTTCAGCAAATCAAAGATCTCTACTTCATCAAATCAAATCAGCCTAATTCCTCTTAGCCTCGGGGGTTTTCAAGCATGCTCTACAAGCTGGTAAAGTCAAAATTCAATTTGATCAAGTCTACAGTGAGATCCAAGGTCTTCATCAAATCTGCAGGTGACTTTGGTAAAACAGAGATTAAGCATTCAATATTTGGTCAAATCTTATGTTTATTGGCTTAATCCTCTACTAGAATCATTGCTATTGATGGCCTTGGAAGCATTTGAGCTCATTTGAAGTTTAAGGCACCAGATCTAGACTCCCTGCATACTCTATTTTTTGCACATAAAATAATGGATTAATTTGCTAATCAGTGATTAATCAGTACTAATCACTGTATTTTGGTGCAATTGAGGGTTCAAATTAACCATTAGGTATCTGATACAGATCCCTATAACTTCAGATTGTAATTCAAAGTTGGTTTGATACTCCAACCATTCTGCACAAATTGGTAAAATTATGCTGATAAAATTGTGATAATCATCATTTTGTATTTAACCCTTGATTAATGCCTGTAAATCTCACTCAAATTCAAGATTATGCATAATTGAAGGAAGACATGGACACGAGAAGAGAAGTTGCCACAAGAAGACTGAAAGAAGAGGAAGACATGGACGCGTGAAGAGAAGCTGCCCAAGACAAGAAGACCGAAGACGAGAAGATGTGAGGCTCCAAAGAGTGAGGAGCCATGTGAAAATCTCTGAGAGAGAGGTAGAGAGAGACCCCACAACCCAATGTAACCTGCCCCAACAAAGTAAAACCACCTCTGAGCCACCGATGATGTAGGCCACGTGGTAGATGTATGTGTGAGCACTTTAATCAAGGTCGCGGCGGGCAACTATAGTAAGCCTTGGACACATAAAGAGAGAGAGTGTCAAGGACTATGAGTTTAGGGACTTGAGGCACTGGTCACGGGCTATCAAGTAAGAGGGAAACTTGGTACAGGGACCAGGTGTGCTAAGACACTGGTCGCGGACTATCAAGTAAGAGGGAAACTTGGTATAGGGTCTAGGTGTTCTAGGAGTATTCACTTGAGGGGAGGTGTTGAAATATACAAGTGAATAGGGTGTGTGCGAGAACAAGCCCTTGGTTAGAGGCTGTAAAAGAGAATCTGTAAATGTGAGAGAACCTGTGAAAAGGTGAGAAGAATCTACTGGGAGAGAATAAAGGGTGGCATGAGAAGATTTAGGAAGTGTGGAGATATTCTGGGAAAAGTGAAGAGGAGGAGAGAATCAAGCAAAAGAGGTGGAGATATTCTGGGAGAGGTGGAGTGAATTAAGGAGAAATCAGTGGGATTTGATGCTTGGATGTCAACTCTATAAATTGAGGCATTGGCCTAATGAGAATTTGCTGGTTTTTGATTATCCATGCCTACATTAAGCTATTTGTTAATTATTCACTAATCACATCTTAATTATTTGCTAATCACTTTGTTAATGATGTTGATTCTAGTATTTGATCCACCATAGCTCATCACATTGCTCTAATTTCAACAGGGGTCCCAGAGGATTTATTGCAATAACTTGGTTACAAGGAGCTCTAACTATGAGCAAGACCTAATTACACGCTCAAATGAGTAACTAGGCATGCATGCCTTCAATTTATAGATCTTAGGGCAGCCTGAAAGCTAAAGGCTTTTTGTGTAAACCACACTTTTCCCTCAAAATTGTGTGCCCTACTTTATTCTTGACTCCTTCTGGGTCCTTCTAGAGCTTGGGCAACTTTAAGGGTGTTTTGATTCGCTGCACACTTTTTGATCAGCCGCACACCTTTTAATCATCCACTTTTTAACACTCTCTAGTGTCCTGCAAATTTTTTTTAATAACTTGTGTTTAGGTGCTAATCAGCTCACACCACAAGCATGTGACATTTTGCGTAAACATAGAGAGGTCCCCCACACAAATTTTATGTGGGGCCTTAGTAGATTCTCCACCTTGTTTTGATTTAAAAAAACAAGTGAGTATAAGTACTTGTGAGCATTGCCTTAGATTTTGCCAAATGCAACGATTATTAAGATGTACAGATGATTACTTTGCAACATCTATCATGGATGCCCTTGCATAGAAGCAAGTTTGAGTGCTATAGTAGAATACTCACAAATGTGTGCACGTGCACACACACACACACACACACTTTTTAGCATTGCCTTCAGGCAGTGCTCTAGTTTCATTTTGAAGATTTTTATCCCATACCTTCTATTGCCCTTTAGCTCTTGTCCATACTAAAGAATGGAGCACTGCATAAAAAAAGTAGCACATGCATTGTATAAAGAAAGTAGGCAAGCATAATATCCAATCCTTATTTTATGCTTTGTATCACTTTTTTTTTTGTGCAAGTCTCTTCTTTAATGTCTCTTCATTTGTTGGAAAATGACGTGACTACATTGCATGAGTCTTCCAGATTCCACATTGGTTGGGGAGAATTAAGTAGAGGCGGATTGGATATTATGCTGTGTGGACATTTGTAAATCAATTTTAGCAATGAATATTGCATGAGTCTTTGCCAAATTTGATTTGCATCTACAACCCAAAAGGCTATGTTCTAACCATAGGTCTACCTGTTCTGTGAGCCTTCGATGTTGACAAAATGGGATGGAAGGTAAATTTTAGTAAACCATTTACACGAGTTTTGCAATTCAATTACTATCAAAGCAATCAATTGTGTTAAGGGAAGATGTAGTGGTGCATGAAGATTTGGCGTAAGGGTAATCATAGCATGGTGTCAAGCTTCCCATAAAAACCTCTCCTACCATGCCAAAATAGTTTCAATAGGTTCATGCTATCTATCTTTGCCCAACAAAGTAGTGTTAAGGGTGGTGCAAAATGTCTTGGCTACAAATTTTGAGCATGATTGCTCTTATGTTGTAGATTGTTGATTTTTCTAAGGAGTTTAGAGTTGGGAATGGGGGTGATGCATCATATGTTTATCTTGTTGATTCTACTTGAGGAGTTCAAAGTCGGGTAATGCATTCTTGCAATTGGGGCTCCTTAAAAACTTACAACTTAAATGGGTGTAAGGCAAAGAAAACTAATCACACTTTTGGTGGGTGGGCAAAAAAATCAATTTAAAGAGGTTGAGCATAGAAAAATAGCCACACTTTTGGTGGGTGGTAAAAAAAAATCAATTTAAAGAGGTAGGGCATAGAAAACTAACTACACTTTTGGGAATTTGGGGGAAGTTCACGTTTTCTAGTCTTCATGCTTTGCATCAAATTGAAAGTCTTAGCACCTTCGAATAGTAGATGTAGATTAGAGTTCTTGACATTTGGCAAATTGAAGGTGAAACATTTTGACCTTTGACAATTGAAGTCATGATTCCATGTGTCCTCCTCTCCTTAAAATTGAGACTATAATATGCTACATGTCATAGAAGTGTCTATAAGTAATACGTAGTATAGATTATGAGAGAGAGAGAGAGAGAGAGAGAGAGAGAGAGAGAGAGAGAGAGAGAGAGAGTGCATACACACTTTCTCCATAGGTTTATCACTCTCTCCAGTTTGTGTTTGTTATGTGTATCCCTTTGTCTATGCCTATTGCTTTTGGTGTGTGTGCGCATGTGTGTTTGCATGTATCTAAGTTTTGTGTGCATGTGTGTGAGCTCTTCTCCTGGCCAAAGTCACACCCTGGGAAGGTGACATTAGGAAAATTCTGGACTCAAAAGAGGGCTGTTTTAGTAATAATATAATAATAGACACATAGATTGAGTGACACGAAATCTAGCAACGATATTCACCGGTGGTGGGACCTCTCTACAAACCCACCTAAAATGTGGAGAAACTCTTATCTTCATAAAATATTTAAAAAACCATCACCTTGTCTTAAAATATTTTAAAATGTTTTTTTGTGAGTACCTTACACAATAAAAGAATGTTTTCCACATTCCTATGTTAGACATGGAGCACTAAAAAATTCTTTCCACCACCCCTAGAACTAATGATTTTGAATGCTTGGAATAGCTAGATGCCCCATCTCCTAGTTACTCCCTCAACTTGGTTCCATTTTTGAAACTCAAAACATTCTTTGGCGCCCAAAGGTTCACACTCCCTCATTTCTTCTTCGCTCCTTGATCCACAAAAGTGGTTAGCTCGGTCATCCACTTTCTGCCACTTCTTCTTTCTCCTACGTCTGCTAATCTGTCATGGCAACCCAAAGTGGACTAAAGCGAGCAAGGAGCAGTATCTCATTTGTTGTGTTGTATAACATAAAAGACGAGAATGAAGAATGGATTTCCCAAGTATATAGGAAGTATTCTTGGGTCACTATGCAGCCAGGAAACCATGGCCACTACCGAGTGAAGGGAAAGGCAAGTGAAGACTTGGCCAAACACTAGAAAGGAAGGATCCTTAACTTCAAGATGGCACCAAGAGGGAAAACTGTCAAAGAACATGTATTCATGCAAAAAGAGATCAATGTGGGACCATAGGAAGGACTTCCAAGACACAGATCACATTGTATGTGCTTTTGTTTTGTATTCCAATGTTGCAAATAAGGTGATTGATATACGTTTTTTTGCCTTGCACAAATTTGTATCCATCCAATCTCTAGGAGTGGGAGCCTGCACAATGCTTTGATAGGTTTCTTGAATGTCATACATGGTGAGGTGGGGGAACTTCAATATAAAAGTCATGCACCAAGTGATCTCACAAGAAGCATAACATATTTATATGACTCATTTTATACCTTGCCCACTCAATCGGGTCGACATGGAAATTTGGAACGTATTCCTTTGCCTGCACTTGATAGTCTTGAGTGGCCATTGCTTGATACAGAAATGATAGAGTCATACAGGACCAAAATGTTTAATGATATTAAATGTGCTATGAAGCCTATAACTAGTGCAAGAAATGTCCACTTAAGTTTGTTTGTTCCAATTGCATGCTTTGTTGATTTATTTTCTGATTGTAAACATTTGAGAAAAACCAAAACAACTTTTATGTGCAAAGATATAGATGAAGCCTGGCTTGATCATTCGTTTGACAAAGGTTAGAGAGTGAAATCATCAAAGGGAGATGATTTGATTCAATGTTGATTGAACACCTCCGACATTGCATTTCGGTGAGTGTTATAACATTCAAATATCTTTTTGTGAAATAGTTACAAAGCTTGTTTCATCATACTCAGGAAATTATCCTAATGATATTTTGGAATCAGATCCTATATTGCCAGGCAACATCTGTACATGTCATTTACTTATAGAAGGTGGCGATGGATCAACAACAACTGGGAAAGCATGGACCAGGATACAAGAGATGGTAGCCACTCTTGCTTGATAGATATAGTTGTGATTCGATAAGCTCACCCATTTGGAAGTGGAAGAGAATTGGACTCTCGAATATGTTAGGAAAGAATTAGAAGTAGCAATTCAGAATCCTCCAGATCAATTTTGCTTCAAGCTCGATGGTTGGAAGGTAAGTAGAAGAAGAGAGCATCAGATCATTTGTAAAGATGTTGCAGCTCCACATGAATTGGAGACACTAGAAGATATATGATGTGACCATGTATATATATACATGGTCACATCGTATGCAGTAAACTTATCTATTCAGAACATTGCTTTTGTAATGCTTTATTGTTTAAAACAATGTATTGAAGGTAAAAATTACCTAATTGAATTTTATGTACACAAAAAGGCCTAAAGTAAGAAAACAAGAAGTGAAGGAACACAATAGCAAATTTGATCCTCTGATTTTGAAATTAAAAGTGCATTTACAATTGATGTTCTCTCTCGAACAACACTAAAGATGTACAAAAAAATATAAATATACGTGTAGTTGTATATTTACAGATAGCATGTTACAAAGTGCAGTACATTTGTCGGAAGAAGGTTACAACAACACATCGATAAGAAACAAAAAAGTCATTGGAACCCATAGGATTGGGCTTCAAGATGGAGCCACGGTTCTTCTCCCAAGTACGGAGCCCATCTAAGAGGCTCAAGGGGGCCTATACCCCTCGTGGATTAGGCGGGATGAAGTCCACAGTGCCGTCTGGAGGCATTGTTTTTGCAACCTCAATCATTTTCACAATCATGTCCTCTCTGAACATTTGGACGTTCAGGTCCATGTAATGAGACATCAATGGAAACTGCCATCACAATTCATCAAGGCATAAGATCAACATGAAATTATACAAGAAGAGAAACAAGATTACGCATGCTTATGGGAGTTGAAAAATGCTTACATCCTTTAAACGGAGCTGAAAAATACTCCGTAGCAACAACAATGCATTTAGAGCAACCCTTCACCCATAGCTATGACCATCATCTTGTTTGGGCACACTAACCCTTTGACATTCATTTTAATCTCAAGGTGTCGTCAGAGAAGAAGAAGAGGTTAAACAGGGATTGGCACAAGGTGCCATGTTATAAGAAGAGAGCTTTGCCATGCCGTGCTCACAAAAGAAAATGCCGCTTGATGGAATACAGGCTTATGCTTTCTTATGCATCTAGCAGATGAACGTGCAATTAACAGATGAAGAATGTACAGAGCCGCGTGCGATGAATGAAAGTGAAGACACGATTGCTCGTTAGGCATGATTGAGGAAGTTACTGAAGAGGAGGACACTCCTCATGTGATTGAGGAGTTCAGTGTTGAAGAAGAGAGGAAGCTCAATGCGGCGGTTGATATTGAGGCACTGAGAGAACAAGACACTGACGTAGGCCAGCTTGTGATTGAATCAAATGAGTTCTCCCCCATTCCAACACCATTGCTCCCCTCCTACCAAGTAGGAGACTCCGAGTATATATTGATGTCAGACATACAACATGTATTTAACTTAAGAAAGTACCATTGCATAGCCTTCATAGCCCAAAATCTAGAGGTTAATGACAATTTTGTAGATGATGATGGGATAGATAAGTACTTGTTAGTGGATAGCCATGTGAGAGACACCAAGTTCCTATCTATTGCAACAACACTAAAGATGATCTAATGCTGATGTCCTTAAATATGAATGAAAAGATGCCACAGAGGAAGAGCTACAGGAGGCAAGGGCAAGATTGAGTATTACAAACATGGGAGAGTTTAGGGATGTGCCAAGTAAGACAACGGAAACCGTTCCTAGTTCAAGCACTAATTTATGGCAAGACACCTTGCTTGAAGCAAATGAGAACCAAGTGGTTACTTTCTTTTGTTGTGTTTTCGTACTTTTGTTGTGGATTTGGCTTTATTAACTTTGTCCTCGATTGTTTGGTGATGTTGTTTCTGGGCTAATGCTCCTTTATTTTTTCACTTGGAAGTATATGAAGACACATTTCTCAAATGCGCTTCACGCAAGCGTATGGTAGGATTGGGCCATGATTTGACACTAGATACATCACCTAAAATTCCCTCAGATTGTAATATTCCAGCTAGCTTCTCCAAGGACAATGCAAGTTTTCCTCTGATGGTATCTAGGCGGCTATCACTTAAGGCTGAATGCAAACAAGGCAATACTTCTACAGCGGCTAGCAGCTATTCGATTTTTTGGGGAGGGACTAGGAGTATATTCATTGAGATGTAAATATTATTTAACATATGCTACTTACGACTTGGCATGTGGAATCACAGATCCTAATACGTTGAGTGCTTATGAGAAGAAGCATCTTCTTAGAACAACAAGGCCAATGGTCCCTGTTGTGCCATTGATAGAGGAAGAAGAAGATGTTGCAGAAACTTCATCAAAAAGGGCTAGGCTAGGGGATGACTCTGCTCCACAACAATAGATTTAGATTGTTCTAGTTGTTAAGAAGTTTCTTCAAATTTCTCAATACTCTTACTTACCATTAAAAACTATGAAATGTATATATGTTGAAAACATTTGTATGGGACATAGATGAAAGCTCTTATTCTTTTAAAATCTTTTGAAGTTACATCATTGTTTTATAATATGTATTTCAATGATCAATTTTCTTCCACACTCTACCCTGTCTTTGTCATTGTCTTAGCCATTTAACATGATTATGCCTCCCCTGTGAGAGACATACATTGATCGTCTCCTTTCAGCCTGCATCTCTCTTATTGCACGTGACACGGTTGATTTAGACTATTTGATCTTCACACGAGTCCTCACTTGAATCCGCCTATACCACCATTGACATAGTTGTATGGGATTACTTTTCTTCACTCCTCCTCCATGTTGAGTGGCTCTTTGATAGGCACAACATCTTTGCCAATGAGATCTTTCCATGCCTTGGGTAGACCAAATCCCAAGGCTTCCACACTCTTCCACAAAAAGGGTCCATGTGCATGCAAAATGTGCTACAAATGCTCAATAACAACAAGACATTTAGTACCATACAATATATTTTGAACAACAATAAAAACTCAAAGCTGTAGGTATTCAAGTAATAACCATGTATTGTGTCAAGTTTGTCACACCCATCCTCGAATTTCTCAACATCCCCATCTTCAAACCTTGCTTTTTGCAACAAAGGTGCTAGGCAATCAAGTGCCAACCACGCTTTGGCCTTTACCACCCTTGCTTGTCCTGAAGAGCCTCGGTCAGGTATAGCTGCATGAAGCTTTCTTCACACCTCAAAATTTGTGCCCAGGTGACCTCTCTGGGTATGATTAGATAAGAATTTTCTGGCTTTTGCACCTCCAAAACATGGTTTGCTAGGAACATTTCCTGTCTTCCTTGATCTTTTCAAGTCCTTCTCAATCTTCACTTGACCACAATGTAAACCTGCATCTGAAAGCACTTGCTCTATTTTTTTAATAGTTCTTTCACTCTCTAATGTTGGTTTCATAATCCATGCAAATTCGATGTACATGTAGACTAGTTTCTCAATTATTCTAACCAGAGCATGCAAAACACAAATATGAACTCTGATCAAAGGGATAACAAGAATTGGATCCCAATTAGGATCCACTCCTAGAGCATCACGATTTGGGGCTTGATGCCTATTACTATTTGCATTTAGGCATTTCCATTCCCTCTCTTTTCCTCCTTTGGAGACACCTCGTTCGGCCATGCAATACAGGCAAGGAAACTTGGCAATTACTCCTTGGGAAATACCAAGCATGCATTTCAAGGTTTTAAGATCTGTAACCAGGTGCCATTCAACCTCATATTCACCATATGCTTCTACATAAAGCTTTGCACCATTCGACTGCTATACTAGATAGTGGAAGGAAGCTTAGTCTGGTTAAAGTACCACTTTAGAATTTCATGAGCCTCTGTTGGAACCTGTTAACAAGAGGCCAATTAAGTTATCTACAATATGTAATGGATAGCAACATAATAAACTTTTTTTTTCAAAAGGATAGCACCTCACTTTAAATGCAGCCAGCCCACCAAATCTCATTTTCTGATTGTACACTAAAGTGCCTGTCATCAGCATTACTGATACTTGCATCCAAAGCTCTATTCATTAAAGTCAAGCTAACCCTTTCTAGCTTCTGTCCTTTGATCACCTCACTCTCATCAAGTTTTAGAACAAATTTCAACCTTTCATTGCACTCATGAACATTGATGTCATAAAATTTCACCATAGCCGTTTGTAATTTCCAAACATCCATAATGAAATTGTTAAACTCTGTAAGCTCTATGATTTTCTTTTCCCCACTCTTTTTAGTCATTGTCAATGTACTAGACATGTGACAAGGCTCTACAACAAGTTTGACTATTCCTAAGTTGAGAATATTTCGAGCTTTGTTCACATGAAATGGTTTTGGAATGGGAATTACTGTTTTTTTCCCAAGCTTAGAATTGAAACCTTCTTTAACTTTATTAAACAACATCCTGTATAAGACTTTGTGCTTATGCCAGCAGCCATGTCACATATACCTTGTGCATCTGCAAGAGTGAATGCTTCACTCACCTTCTGCAAGGATTACTTTGCTATGTCTGATCATAGTCTTGCAAACTTAGGGTGATGTATTGCTGACTCCATGATGTCTTTTCTCAAAACTTTGCCAAATATATCAGAACCTTGCTCTTTTGGACCCACAACATCTGTGACCATCTTGAAGCAACAACGATAGCTATTGTAGTCCATCATTCATCTAACTATACCACCTCCACCCCACCCCCAATCCCCCCATCTCCAAAAAAAAGAAGTAAAGATGAAAACAAAAAGTGAGTGCTCAAAGAAATTATAGATCCCATAATACCTGCAAGCTTTTACACAACGCTTCCATTGGCCACCTCCAACATTGAGTTCTTCCAATGGTTTGAACTGTCTCTTGCGTAACCAAGCATCCAATGGCGTGTCTTTCAAATATTGTAATTTTTTGTTGAACTTTTCAAGTTGTTTTCTAAAGTGTGCATTCTCACTCTCCAAAGTGAAATTATTGATTTCTTGAACTGCCAAAATTTCATCTTTCTCTTTAATAGTGGCATGCATCTTACGAATAGTCTGCTGCAAATGATCAATCTCTTTTTGTAACCCAAAGCAAACTTTTGCTTTGTCCTCATATGAAGCTTGCAAAGCTGTTGTGATAGATGCCAAGTAAAAATTCACACCTTCAAGCATTTTTATTCTGGCATCTATCATTCAAATGTCTTTCAAAGTTACATTGAATGATACTTTGACATTGGCCAAACAATCTTTTGCAATATCCAAGCAATCCATTTTCACCCTCACACAAAAACTTGAAGAAACTCGTCAACCCAAAGAATGATGGAGATTGAGAGGAGGTTAGATTTGGTGGGTAAATACTACCGTCCAACCATAGGTCCATATTTTTCTTTCCTTCATTTGGAAGCTCAATAATGTGGGCTTCGCATGCTGGCCTAGACCACTTTCTCTTATAGTAAGAGCATAGTCGGCTTCTACTTGGAAGTGGATGTCCACCTTTTTCTTCTTTTGTTTCGCAAGTTCCATTGCATTGTTCTGTGCTTTAACAATACTAAAAAACATCATGAACTCACACTTTTACCAAAAGAAACCAAAGATATTATGCTTATCTCCCATGAAGAGGATTCTTGATTAAAACCAAAAGACAACATCACTAAATAATACCTCCTTCTTCCCATCAAATGAACTTGTTGGTATCTTGAATGCACCAAAATGTATACAATACTTGTAAGCACAACCCTCACTTGAAAGAGGTAAGAAATAGGATTGTTATTCATGCACAAGTAGGTATGGTGCATGAAGAACAAATTCTTTTCCATCCTTTTTCAAATGTTGCCGCCTGAGTCTCTCCTCAAACCTTGATGTATGATGAATCAATGTTCCATTGAATGTGCCATGAACTTGGAAGAAGTAGGCAAGCACTCATGAGATGGAGAGAAAGATTGTGGCATGAGAAAGAGGCGGGAGGCTATGAGCTTCCAAAATGGAAGGAATGTGAATGAGAAGAAGAGAAAATAAAAAAACTTCCCGCTCTAAACAATTTGGATTTGGAGTGGTCGTGGTTGTGGTTGTAGAGTCGTGAAGACAATGCAAGATGATGGGTTGTAGGGATGAAGTTTGTTTCAAGTTTGGTAAGCAAAGTTGGCTTCGTTCCATTCAAAAGTGTAATGAAGAAAGAGAGTGGTGACTTTTTTCAATAAAATAAGGCACCATAGTGGGAATAAAAAACTACACTTAAGAGGCATTGTTTTGAATAAAAAACACCCCACATGTCAATTAATGGAATAAAGAACTCAAAAATCATGCATCTACCCTCCAATATTATATGTGGGTTTATTGGCTTGCTTTGTCCACATCACCATCCCAAGGGATCTATTACAAGGCCCCTCTTTGAGTCCAAATTATCCCTGATGTATTGCGACTGAAGCAGCTCAGGACATGGGTGATCCCATTGGTAGAACAAGGCCTCCAAAAACTAGCTCAAACCATGAAGAAAAGTGAGGCTCTTGAGAGAGATGATGTCTATGGCTACCATGTGTTACTTCGGAAAGGTAGAGGAATAGGCAGGGCTTTCCTACACTCTGATATCATGTTGGAAATGAAGGTACAAGAGCTTGGACACAATGAAATCGAGCAATGGCAAGAGCCTTGCATTCAATGTTAAGCAATAGTACATATAGATGTTGGGCCCTAGGTAGGTGGCTCCAAATCCAACTTCTTTTATGAGTCTTCGGAAAGGGGATTTATGTATGCAAAATCACACTAGTACTAAGCTGGAACCTAAAGTAGAAAAGTGCACAATCATTGGCTACAATAGAAAGGATACAGATGTTATAACCATACCACTCGATAGATGAGGGTGAGTAGAAATGTTTTGTTTGATGAGATGAGTAGCTAGTATTCTCCCATGGAAATGACAGAAGATGTAGATGTAAGAAATGACAGTGTTGTACAAGATGTAAAGTAGAAGTCACAAGTCTCGAGTAGACCAAGAGAGTCCTCTAAAGTGGGTTTAACATTTCTCCAGGATAGAGAAGTTGCAATTAGGAGCAGAAAGTGGTACACATGTATCACAAAAAGAGAAAGAAAAGGTGGATCAGCCCATATTTTTTTATGTTTCTCTAGGACAATCATAGGTTGAGTGGTGAATCAAATGGCACAAAACGGAGCCTTGATGAGGAGTTGGGGATACTAAGGGTTGTTACACCTAGTGCAAGAAGAAGCATGGATGCTTCAAAGACACTTGGTAGCAAGCCAGTGTTACAAAGATCCACACGAGTAAAATACCATGCAATAGGCTCAAATATGATGGATATACGACCCACCATCCACTATGCATATATGACAAAGATGATACATGAATTTGAGCCTACATGCTTTGAGGATGCAGTAGGAAAGAGAAATTGAATGCATTCATGAATGAGAAAATGGCAGCTTTGGATGCAAACCACCCTTGGGAGCTAGTACCATGGATACTGGATGCAAGTGAGTTTACCACATAAAGCACAATACTAATGGATCTATAAGCAGGTTTGTTATGCACCGTAACATCCTCCAAATACCTTTGTACATCTTTCATTCTTTTAGTCTTCAAATTGATTTTGTTTAAAGAAATATTCTATAAGCCAAGGAAGGGAAAGAATAGAAGGCTAGAAGAGAGGACTCAAAGGATTAGGATTGACCCTCCCTTCAAAAGATGTATGTATAAAAGCCAAGTCATTTGACTTTGGTCTTCATTCTTCCATGTAAAGTTTGAGGAATAAAGACATGGAGCTTCCTTTACTTGTGTGGTTTTTCCATTGTTTCTACTTCCCTCTTACTACCTTATTACATTGCTATGATTACGTTTTCCCTTTCACCATACTCACAATTTCCTTTCTCTACTCTTTTTCCCCCTCCCCCTTGAGTAGAATGCACAAGAGAAGAATTCAAGGATGATGGAGTGACAACATTGCAAGATCATCCGAATGATGGCTCTCACAAGTACTGGTGGAGGTTGAGCTCTTCATAGTAGCTTGTTTGGATGATCCCCATGACATGTTAGTTCCCCGATTGAACTTAACAGCTTTGGCACTATTGTTGGGGAAGGTACGGCCATTCAAGCTTGTCATTCATGTTTTCCTTTCCTCGTATTACCCTTGCACAATTAGTAGATCCAGTTGGAATAGGTGCTAGTTCAAGAAAGTGGCCAGAGGGCTGGACATTAGTCAAAACACATGATCTTGTTGTTGTTTTCTTTATAAAAAGTTAAAATAGTTGTTTATCAATGTCTTCTCATAAAAAATGACCTATCATAGTCAACTTTTGGGTTGGATTCGACCCATGAAGTAACAAGTGAGGTCAAAAAGCAAGCTTGTCAATTCGTACCAAAAAAGTTTTTAATTGTTTTTTTGCTTCAAATAATTAGTATAGCACCCATACTACACTGTACAATCACACAGAAAGAAGAAAATCTTTTTTTAGGACTAAAATTCACCATCTCAGTGTTGACAGTTCCAGGCCGTTGGGTTATGCTTAACCCAGTGCTGCTGGATTACCAACATAGAATTAATCACAATAGCTCTTTGCCAACTATCACCTACTACTTGACATTAGTAAACATGCTAACTATCACATCACCAACCCCAAAACAACCCACCACACTGAATTAATCTCTTATCCTAACTCTAGACTTGAAGGCCAATTTAGGAAGCTAATTGTGTGCACATAAAAAATCCAAGGTCAAAACTAGCTTATCCTTTATGTATAATCTAGCACCGTTAAGTTAATAACCCAGTGCGCTCCATTATTCCTTGCATTTGATCTGGCTGAAAAATCTGAATTGTTACAAAGGAAAACAGCCCGAGGTCAGTCCCAAGTAATTTTGCATTTAACATTCCTTGCTAAGAGGCCATGCTAGATTAATAACCCAACACCGTAAAATTAATTTAAACCAGAAACATTATGAAAATATCAGGTCTTGACACTCAAAAGTTGATTCTACCTTCCATATTGAGTTCCCAACAACGAGAATTTTGAGACGTTGGATTAATTTGATTCAACGCACTGAATTAATAATTGTCATCTGAGCATGATCTAGAATATTGCCAAGTGTAGTCATAGATAACAGTGTGGAATCATCATTTATAGAGCCAAGGAATCTAGTTGTTATTATATAAGGTCAATCTGACACCACGCTGGATTAGTTGAGTTAATCCTGAGCTGACTTTTTGCTTGAGTGACACAACATGAGCCAGTAGACTAACAACAAGTTGAAAAAATCTAGAACCTCAAAATCCTACATGCACCTCAAATCCAAAAGAATACTAGGATCTAGAAGACAGTGCATTAAACGTCAACCTAGAGGCCATCTTGGGCCCAAGTGTAGAAACCCTAAGGGAAGAGTCTTCTTTGAATAGTGCATCTTCGATACTAGGGCCATTCTTTGAGAATGACTCAAGCATAGATGAGACATTGAGCATGGAGAGCAACACACAAAACCGAAATGACACGCAATTATCCATAGCTCTAGATTCAGGGACTCAATTTCCAATGTAGTCAGCTTCCACTAGAATTCACGAAGGAATAACCAAATTCTTTGGAAGGTTCACCCACGAGCTCCATTGTTTCAAGAAAATACAAAAAACGTCAGTCCATTTGCTCGTACAAACCTAGTGACCTCAAGACCACCTGTTGTTACAGAAACTACCACAAGGGTGATGACACCACCCTCTCAAACTAATTTACGGTCTCAAAATCTGCACGCCGAGTGAGGAACTAGCTATTGGTTTGATTCGAAAGTTGGACCATCCGAACCTCAAGGAGACTACCATCAATACCAAGAGATGCAACAACCTGAGGGATTTTCCCTAAGGTTCCCACTACTACCAATTAGACCAAGACCATCATTCCAAGGTGGACCTCAAATTCTAAGACCCCCAACCACAACAATGGCATATCAAGGGCTAACAGCGAGGTTTAACCTGGTAACATTGGGTCCTACATTTACCCCAACACATCTAATGATAAACCGACTGATTGATGGGGCAAGTACATCATTCTTTGTGGATCCAAATGTGAGACAATACATGAGGCCGAGTCCACCTCAACAACAATATATACTGCCACAATCACCATTTCCATATCAGAGTCAACCACAAATACAATACCCATAGCCACCTCCTATTCATCAGATGGTTTTTTTTATGAAGCATTGAGAGCATTAGTGCAGGCTATAGGAAGGGGGTGCTAGTGCAAGCTGCAATACCTATAGCTAGAGACAATCATGGGTCTAGAAATAGAGCCATAGCCATTGCCAAATTGAGATTATGTTATTCTACAGTAGCATCAGGATGTTGATCCATGTTGATTATCGTCGACTTATGAATGGCTAACTATCATGATAGAGTAAGTTAGCTAAATGAACAACATTTTCTTAACAATCTCTAATCTCACTCAAGCAAAACTTTCAATACATGCCACATAGTCAAGAATAATTGAAAGGTTGAACCCTAAATCCTGAACCATATCTCTTTTATTGTCATTGGTCAATGTCTATATATAATCTTGTAAAAAAAACAACACATTTGTGAATCACATCCATTTATTTACTAAATTACACTCTTCTTGAATCTTAACTTTCATAAAGAAAAAAACAAAAATTAAATTCTTGAATCTTAACTTTCATAAAGCAAAAAGCAAAAAGTGAAAACTTACACTCGTGTAAGCTTCAGCATCTCTCGCAATCACTTCTTAACTTGCAGCTGTTATAAATAAAGATTATAGAAAAAGTGCACCCATGCAACAATAGAATCAATTGACAAAACAAGCTACACAACAGCACAACAATGTGATATCCTTCAGAACATATCTTGCCCAAATTAGGACACAATGCTCAAAAGTTTACCACATCAAAGTTCAAACAAAGCCCAAATGCAAGCTTAAGAGAAGTAGCAACCAAAAGGATAAGTTTTTTTCCACACCTGTCGTAGGACAACAAACCCAATAGGCTCCCACTACTCAAGACATCTACGATCACAGACGAGGACTACTACTGTCAATGAGATGACTAGTAGCCCAAGATGCATGAAACAAAAACATATGGCAATCAATCTCATGCAAAATGCCATACATGTGTAAGGGTATTAGGACTACTGTTGCCCAACCTAATATATACTATAGCTCCATTACAAGATATCAGTAATAAGAGGCCAACGTGTAGCCTACACCTTGATCTTGCACCCAAGTATGCTACTACTCATCGATGCAATGGCAACAAGAGTGTTGTTAAAGAGACATTGGAGTAGCCCTATGACAAGCAAGATGCAAGCACATTGACCTATGGGCTATTGGTGCAATATATCCATTGGACCCTAGCACAAGTGCACCTCCCCCATTTCATTCTTTATTTAGTTTTCTTAAGTACGTTGGAGATGGAAACCAAGGTTTTCTTGGTTATTGTAATAGAATTGGTTCCCATGATACTCCATCCCATTTTTCAAGGATGAACTTACCTGTGATGCAAGATATATATGGAAAGCTCAAGTGTGAAGTACTAAATTTGTAAACAAAGCTAGTCGAAGAAAAAGAAGCATGTTTTGCACTTCACTTACAACTTTTATGCAAGGTTCGTGGTTTTCATAAGGTATGAAGAAGTTGCATTATAGAGCAAGAGGTGCATATTTTAAAAGCATGCGTCATGGGGGTGGTGTGGCTAGAAGCAATGCACTAAGAGAAATGTTTGAATGGCTCTATGATGGAATTATTGGTTCTTCAAATGCACGAGAGAAATCACAATTAGGTCAAGCCATCCACAATTCAAATAGAAACAAGAAGCGAGCATCATGTGCAGATCAAAAAATCAAAGAATGGACGGTGACAAGAGTTTGTTGTGGAAAAATATGGGTTGCAACACATATTTCCTAAGGTTTTTGTGAACGTAGTGTAAAGTGTCACTAATTTTGATTGTGGGCCTTCAATGAAAGAACATTCCAAATATATTCGTGTAATTTTGTACGCCTTGTGCCCATGTCAAGCATGTCTTTAAATTTAAGATATGGATTTTTTCGATTGAATTTTCAAGGTATCATTAATAGTTATTTTTTAATTATACAAACACACCATTGTGAAACAATTACTGAATCATTGGTTAAATCTAAACACTTTTTACAAATGATTAATTGAATGCACCATGACATTGACCTTTAAAATAGAACTTGTGCGACGTCTACAAGAAAAAACTTCCCATGCCTACCCTTGTGCACCCCTCCATTAAAGGTACATAAAGGCTTAAAAGAAGTCCTTCAAAAAGGGCCTCATAATCATTCATTGTAATATGTTTAGCAAGCAATGTAGGTATTAGAAAAGGGAAACTCAAGCTTGTTTCATATTCCTAGATCAAGAGGAAGAGATAGGAACTCTCACAACTCAATTTAGACCTATTTTGGGTTATTTGAGTAGGATTAGGCTAGTAGGATGATTAGGGTTGGATGAGACCCTAAAACTTCTGTTGTATATAAGGTCGGTCAGTTGACCAAGTCTTCACTTTGTCAAGCAAGGAAGAAAGAGTCCAACAACAGTGTGTAGGAAGTTATTCGTAGCAATTGAGGAGATTTGCACGAAGTTGGTTCACATTCATGCAGATGACTCTTGCATTATTGACAGTGGTGCATCATCCCACATGACCAGTCATAAGGATTGGTATACCTCTCTACATTTGGTAGAGAATGTCATCCTAATAGGAGTCGACAATGATGCTAAGTGCAGAATGAAAGGAAAAGTTACGATAGCTCTCAAGTCAAATGGAGTGGTAAAGCAGTTGTTTGATGTTCTTTATGTGTCAGACATCAAGAGAGACTTGTTGTCCATTGCTACAATTACGGATCAGAACCTCAAAGTTGACTTTGATAAGAATGGTGCAGAGATCATGGACCATTAGGGGAAGGTCGTGGGCAAAGGAACTCGGTGCAACAATGTCTATGAGCTCTCAACTTTTAGTGCTGAAGCCAATGTGAGCAATACAAAGTTGTGGCATGACCTTGCTTCTTTTAAAGAGATGCACAAAAGCAAAATGATTGTCAATTTGGTAGAAATTACAAATTTCCTAGATGCAAGTGAAGCTTGTGTGATGGGCAAGCAACATCGGCAACTATTTCCTAAAGATCCTAGCAGGGCAAAGGCTCCTCTAGAGCTCATTCATACGGATCTCTGCGGGAAGATGGAGATGGAAGCATTGTGTGGCTCCTACTACTTCATGACATTAATAAACGACAACAATAGGAGGATATGGATATACTTCCCAAAGTCCGAGCATGGCGCTCTTGGAAAATTTAAGGAATGGCATGTGATGGTTGAGAAGGAATAAAAAAAGAAGCTCAAGATGTTAAGGTCAGACAAAGAAGATGAGTTCACATTAGGTGAATTCAAAAGTTATTGCCAAAGTCGTAGAATCAAGAGGCAAAAGCCCTCTCCAAATACACCGCAGCAAAATAGAGTAGGAAAATGCAAGAATTGTGTCATCTTTAAAATGGCAAGGAGTATGATGAAAGGGAAAGGGTTGCCAACAATTTCTGGGTTGAAGTGTGTACCACATCAATATACATTATGAATTTCAGCTTTCCAAAGGCTGTGAAGGGGATTACTCCAATGCAAGCCTTATCTGGTAAGAAACCTTCAACAACACATTTCAGATTTTTTGGAAGTGGTTATTTTCTGCATGTTCCTGGTGCCAACAAAACCGAGTGGGATTTGAAGAGTAAGAAATATATTTTCTTGGGGTACAAGTAGTAAGCAAGGGTTTACCACTTTATTCCCGTGACCAAGAAGGTATTGGTCAACCATGATGTGGTCTGCTCAAAATAGCTGCATCAAATGGAGGAGGAGGCTACCTTCCCAGACACCTAGGATCAGGATATCCATGCAGCATAGCCACCACCAGTAGTAGATCCCAACAATGCTTGGGTGGATTGAAGAAGAGAAAGACAAATAAGATGAGCCCGTTGAACCACAACAGCAATGGCCATTCCCGAAGTAGGTGAAGCAGCTTTTGGACAGCAGAGAATCCTCAGCCATTAAGGAGACACCATCCAAACACCACCAGTTGAAGAGATTAGAGGAGCAACGTAGTGTGTAAGAACACTTGTCAACTACGCATTGATGACAGAGGTGATCTGTTCCGAAGAGCTCAAATGTATTGTGACGAGGCACAAGGTGATGATAATTGGATGGAGGCCATGCAATTGGAGTATGGCCCCATAATGAAAAAATTAGAACACTTGGGACCTTGTGGATCGGCCACAAAAATGCAAGGTAATCGGCATCAAAGTGGGTGTATAAGACCAAGTACAAGTCTGACAACACATTCGATAAGTATAACGCATATCTCATGGAAAAAGGCTTTGCACAAGTGCACGTCTTTGATTATCAGATACTTTTGCACCAATAGCTGGCCCATCCACAATTCCTAGTGTTTTGGCCTTAGCAACACAAGAAGGATGTCCCGTGTTTGAGATGGATGTAAAATCCACCTTTTTGAATAGAGATCTCAAAGGAGGAGGTATACGTGAATCACCCACCAGGTTTTGTGATCCTCAATTCAAAAGGTAAAGTCAACAAACTGAAGGAGGCACTTATGGGCTGAAACAGGCCCCATGTGCATGGTACCAGCAAATTGATGCATACTTTTTGAGAAACGATTCAAGAGGAGCCCATCTAATGCTAATCTGTATATCTACAAATAAGAAGGCATGTGTATGATTGTGGTCCTTTATGTGGATTATCCTGTCATGACAAGGAACCATGAAGAAAAGATCTTGCATACAAAGCAAATGTTGAGGGGAGAGTTTGAAATGACAAACTTCAGATGTATGCATGTATGTTCGGGATTTGAGGTTTGGCAAGAGCCAGATTAGATCATCTCACAATAGTAGTATGCAGGAGGGATATTGAAGGCATTTGGCATGGCTAAGTGCGAATCAGTGGTGGGTACCCCTATGGAGGTTGGCATGAAGCTATCAACAGAGGATTCATCACCATTGGTGGGTGGACAAAGCAATGTACAAAAGGCTTGTGGGGAGTTTGATTTACTTGTGCAACACACGGTCTAACATCAGTTATGCAACTAGTGTATTGAGCAGGTTCTCCAACAAGGCATGGGAGAACCATTGGAGGGAAAAGATGCAAGTGATGACATAACATTCCAAGCACATTATAGTATGGCATCATCTATACCAAGGGAAATACCTTGACCAAAATTTTTGATTCAGTTTAGATAGGAGATGTGGACAGCAGGAGATCAGTGACATGTACTATTTTTCTCTTAGATCTAGAGTTGTCTCACAGGTCAGCAAGAAGCAATCAATGGTTTCTCTTTCTTCTACTGAGGTCAAGTACAAATGACCTTGCTTTGCTTCTTATGAGGCCGTTTGGTTAAGGAGGACTTTAGGTGACATTGGCACAGTGCAGAGCAAGCCTACACAGTTCTTGTGTGATAATTGGAGTTGCATGGCAATTGCAAAGAACCCGATGTTCCACGCTCACTAAGCACATTGAGATTCAATATCACTTTGTGTGCAAACTCATCATGGATGGAGAGGTGTATTGTTCGACTGCAAAGAATGCTACAGACATCTTCACGAAGGCTCTTGGGAGAGACTTGCTGGAGAGGCATCTTTATTGACTTGCTGGAGAGGCATCTTTATTGACTCAGCATTGGGCCAAAAAAGTAGTTCACCTATGGGTGGATAATGAGGGGCTCAGCGGGGTCATGACTAAAAACCCTATGTATCATGTGCATTCAGGATGTATTTTAAAAAGTTCCTATTTAGCAAGTTTATAATGCCCTCTTTTCTTCAAAAGTTTTCATTTTTTTTCAAAATTAATTAAAAAAACCCATCCTATGAATGTAAATCTGTTAATTTTTCATGAAATTTCAAATTAATAAACCCCTCTCATTGAACTCACATGGCACATTAACATTTTCTAAGTGATCCCCCCAAGTTGAGGGGGGTTTAGATGTCAATGTTCCATGCTCATGTAACTACATGGGAACCAACTAACTCTACATATGAGCCTCCCATATGAGGAGAAGGCACTTGAATAGCTAGGTACAACTAGGTACTAGTTTAGACACCAGATGGGGGCCATGTGTGGCCTGATGGTGGCTGGATGGATATAGATAGGCTTGGTATACTGCCAACTAGGCTACATGTAAGTGCAAGAAGGCATCCCATGGCTGACCGCATTGAGGATAGTTGGAGCATATTCCCAAGCTCAGCCCATTCTTGCGTTGTGGGGCCCTAGACATCTCCGATGGCAATGGGCGAAACTGAGATCATGGATTAGTTACTCTAACCTATGCCACCATTCTATCGGCTAGTCGGTGTCCAAGTCAGTGATTCACCCTTAGGAAGCCACGTTGGGCCATCTTGGTCTATGTCCTCGATCGGATTTAGCTCACCACATCCTGGTGGGGCTATATATGAGTGAGACTGTGAGGTCCAAATTCACCATAGCTATAACAACCCAATTTTCAGAGCATGTAGCCTCCATCCTCTACTGTTTCCAGCATGCCATCGAAGCTTCTTCATAGAAGCGCACGGCTAGGAGGCAAGAGAAAAGGTCCAAAGCTCTTCAAAATCAATTGCAAGAGGTGAAGAAAGAGTACAGAGATTCCCACTAGCTTTAATGACAAAGACGATAGCATCATTTAACCTTCAATTCCCGACATTAACTCTTAATCCTTTTTATATTAGAATGACTTTTATTCCTAACATTAACTCTTCATACTTTTTATACTAGAATGCCTCCTTAGAGTTAGTGTAATTTGCTAAAACTTGAGAGAGACAAGGATGAGATTCTTGCTTGAAACCTCGAAAGGAGTAAGAAAGAGCTGGTGGAACTTTGGAAGCATTGACCAATTGAATGAGAGAATGTTGGACAACAAGGTGAGAAACCTAGGAACGGAAAATCAAAGAGGATTTCTCTATTGAAAGAAATTCATGGAAGAAGAACCTCATTGCTTGCAACTTCGATTGGAAGGATAAGAAGAAAAGATGGGTAGCAAAGTTGACATATAGAGATCGTGTCAACTTTCAAGACTATGCAGGAGAAGCTCAATGATTCGATTTGTATATCAATGGCAAGGATTGGGTCTGTGTCTCTTAATCAACACTCCTTCTATGCTCACATTTTGCACACATTACACCATTTTTCCAACAATCCCAACCATGAATTGCCAAAACCAACGAGAAAGATGAACCAATTCTCCTATAGAATTAACCTCCCACTGATAAAGCATCGACACATTTAATCTACAATTGCCAACTGCTAGCACAATTGAACTTTATGAGACCAAATCCTCACAATTACACGATATTAGTGTGAACAATCTAGAAAGGTTTCTCATTTCTATGAACACGAATGTGACCACAAAGTGGTGAGAATCTATCGTCGTGCTAATGCCACTTCAAATAGAATCCATAGTCGATACATGTGGTCTTCAAACATGAAGTGATCACCGCATGTCCTATGTCGTGTAAAATGGGGAAATGATCATTGTTAGCTAGCTTTCACAATGACCAATAAACTATAGATAAGTCCCACGGTGCTAAGTTTATAGAGAATAGAGTCCCAATAGAGAATAGAGTCCCAAGTGTTGAAGGATCATGCAGGTGCGCCAAAAGGACCATGAAAGTTTTCAGAACCATGAAAGAAGCCATGAGACAAAAGGTCACCCTGTTATTTGAAGCCTTTCTTCCCAAGCTCTACCAGATCGGGTATGACAGTCACTCTTCAGAAAAGCTACACTTTTGTCTATGAAATTGCGCTCTTTCTATAGGGTAGGGATGATTTTGCAACCTCAACGAGCGAAAAGGATGCACCCACTTCCTTGCATTTCACCATGATTTTTATAAAACTCAAGATGATTTGAATCTTCTATAGATTTCAATGTTCATTCATCCGAGAGCATTTCCAAAAGGGTGGACCTGATGCGCGAAAGCAAGTGGGTACGTTATATGTCTTCCCTTTGCATATGCCACAACATCGTGCGGGTGCCCTACTTGTTATTGTGAATTATAATGCATTAGACTTTTACTGTCTTATTTCCAATACTGTAAACAAGCATGTCTAACATGCAAATGTTGTAGACCAGTTGGAAGCAAGGAAGCAAATCGGGTGCCCTTTATTCAATGGGGATCAAAGGACTGATCGTGTACATGGGCAGCGTTATTGTGTAGAAGGTGAGTCGATCGTGCTGCTCCTTCATCATCAGTGATCATCGATCAGTGATCACGGGCAGAAGGTGATGGTGAAGGTGCCGCCGGTGGGAGTGCCATGGTCCTTGGTGTTGTCACCGGACCAGCTGAAGACGTCGGGGCAGGAGGCGCGCACGTTCTGGGCGTAGCTGGAGTTGGGGTCGTCACGGTTGGGGCTCACGCAGGCGCTGCCGCTCACGTCGGTGGCAGGGCAAATGGAGGCCGCGGCGCTGCACGACAAGCTCTGCCCGTCTCCCGTGATGCTCATGCCCACGCCCAGGAAGAAGCCGTTGACAGCGCTCACGTCGTAGTGGTCAGTGTTGGCTTGGATGTTGATGGAGAACTCGGCCAACAGGCCCGGCACACCGGTGCCGATGTTACCCGCCCACCCATTGGGCGGGCTGAGAGGTTGCGGCTGCCCTGGCGCAAGGTCGAATCCGGACGTGCCGATGGACGGCCCGCCACTGTTCTCCGCCACTTGCACGCCCAGCGTGTTGCTGCAGTTGTTCACCACGTTGAACGATGTGGCTGAAACGCCCGACAGTAGCAGCAGCGACGCCGATAACACTAGCACCAGCGCCATCATCGTTGGAGTCACGGAGGCCATATTAGTGAGTACCGTCTAACTGCTCGCTTGCTCTACTTCTTCTGCTTGTAGATAATGCGGTGTCTGTATTGTATGCAGCTTGTCTATTGCAGAATGTCGTAAAAACGCACATATATATAGAGAGATCGTGGAGCTGCTCACCTCCTTCGTTTTCAAAGTCCACAGTACAGGAATTAACAGAAGCTGCAACCACCCCTCAGATTTCAAAGGCGACTCGTTCTCTTCTTTGGCCAAGGACCATCTATCTCTTTCGTTGGTCATCTCCGCGTATTTTGAGCAAACTCCTCCTCTATTCTTTCTTCATGTGCACGTCTCTCCGTCGTTTAACAACCCTTTACAACCATCTATCTCTTTCGTTGGTTATTTTGAGCAAACTCCTCCTCTATTCTTTCTTCATGTGCACGTCTCTCCGTCGTTTAACAAGTCATCTCCGCGTATTTTGAGCAAACTCCTCCTCTATTCTTTCATGTGCACGTCTCTCCGTCGTTTAACAACCCTTTACAACCATCTATCTCTTTCGTTGGTCATCTCCCAGTATTCTGAGCTCTATTCTTTCTTCGTGTGCACGTCTCTCCGTCGTTTAACCAATCGCCAACTTCTTTCTTTCCATGTTCATCACCATCATCGCTTTTGCCTTTCTACACCTCCCTATCTGACCTTTTCTTTCATGATCTCTCTGCGTTTTCCTTTAAACCAATCTTCATCGTCTTTGTTTTAATGTCCTTGTCTCCTACGCGCTATTTCGTCTTCTTCTTATCGTCCCCCATCTCTTAACCTTTGATATTCCTTCACCTCAACAACTTACTTTTGCATAATGATTCACGAAGACGAGTGAAATGAAGATGACTTGGTTTGGTTGAAAATATTGACAACGAGAAAGGTGACGATTCTCTATCTCTTGAAATGTGCATTGCGGAGATGCGGGTACATTATTCATGTAGAATAGTAGACGAGATATGATAGTAGTCTATAGAATTGAGAAACTAGCGCTTCATGAAGACAAGAATGAAAAAAAGACGGCATTGAGCTTCGTTGATAATGGTAATGATTCACATCTGTCTTGAAGTGTAGTGTGCCATTCCCCTTGAAACAGCTACATGATAGTACTAGTCTATATTTTGGAAAATGACAATGGTAATGATTCACATGTGTCTTGAAGTGTTGAAGGAACATTCTCGCTAACATTTCATCATTCTCCCATCCTTGCATTCTTGCTGAAAGATGCATTTTTGTGGAGGAGGTCCTGGGCAGAAAGCAACTTTTCTTGGTCGAATCTAGAAGTTAACAGCTTCTTGGTAGTGCTCTTCGCACGTGCACCACATTAAATCCTACAAGAAATCTTAATCATTTGCCTTCTTCGTGTATCGCTTATCATTCAAAGCATCTATTCGATGTTTCTCTCCGTCCATTCCTCCAAACAACACATTCATAGCTTGCTCCCCCTGAAGCCATGAATGGGTTTTATGACAAATTTGACTTTTCACATACTCGATATCTTTTTATTGAACCATGTTGATGCTGAAAAAAATTCTAAGTAGACCATGTTGGATTTTTTTTCTTTGCCATTCGAGTGTACAAGCTAAGTGTTTGTATCCAAATGAAAGTTTCCATGTACCTACTTTCTAATGTTACAAGTTTGAATAATTTTAAGTAGTAAAAATGTTTATTATATATTTAGAATACGAAACAACCGATGTATGTGCTTGCAAAACGGACTCGAACTCGATGAAGGATCTTGTAGATAGAGAGAGGAAGTAGATTGTGTGGAAACCACCTCATTCACTAAAATGATACAATAGTGTTGATAGGTAGAGTTGGTGTAGCTAGGTAGAGTTGCGTATCAGCATACCTTCCATCCTATGTCAACTTAAGAAGCCATAGTCTTTGTGACATCAATGTAATTAGTGAATAAAACTCCTGTAGTGTTCTTTGGGTATTTCTCAACCTCTCAATGTCTCACTTCTTTAGTATGGTATAAGAGCCCTCCTTTTTGGTTTGAGGGCTAGGTAGCTGTGTGATTAGGTGAGAACTTCCTCTTTCCAAGTGTGTGAGAGAGAGAATGTGATCTATACTTCAAAGATTTTGGAGTGAGACACTCCCTTTCACAACAACATTAAGTAGAAATATGTCAAAATTATCTTCTTCTAAGAAAATGAGTGACTATGTTATGTAGTTGAGTGTATAGCTTTCTATATAATCACATTAATCAAATCCACCATCCTCTTTATGTAGTGAATTGTGTCAAGTTTAACTCCATGTCTTCTTTTATATTCGAATCCTTGTAAGAAGCTTATAATTGATAATGTAGTTTCAATTTATATCTTGATACTAGTATAATGCTCCACCCATGTTGTATTGATGGGAAGTGTTGACATTTTCATATCATGGTTAGTTAGAGGTAAGAATATACTTCCACAATGATTGGTAAATGTCGATATTAAATAAGATTACGATACGGTGATGATGACTTGGTTGCCTACATAATGGGTGTTCAACCACCTTTATGGATCATTCTAGCCTTCCTTTAGTTGACTTTGATAACTAATCTTATCTTGTTGATTGGTTCCGGTCGCATGTTGAGATGTATAGTAACACACATCTCTATCCTAGGCAGCTCATCTGTGATAAGCAAAGCATAGTGATAAATATTTGGGACACATAGTTTACCATATCCCACATTATTAGTCTATTTTGTATGCGGTGGAGTTTAGTGTGAAGACTCAGGAGGTTCACTATGTATAAAACCTATGTATCATGTGCGTTCAAGGCCTATTTGTAAAACCCCTTATCTGTGAATTTTTCATTAATAAAATACACCTTTTTTCTATTCAATGTGTAAATTTGTTTCCAAAGTTGTTTTAATGGAACCTTTCTGTCAATGGTGTGAGAAAAAATGGAATTAAATATGTCCTTATGTTGAACTCATGTGATATTCACATATACTATTGAGTGAACCACCCGAGTGCGAAGAAGGCTCTATTCTTCTTACAATGATGTGTGTATATGCCATATGATACTTTTATTTTCACTTTCGTCACATGGTACTATAAGATCAATTTTAGCTTCTTCACTACATCCACCTTAATAGACATTAGTGCTAGTTGATATGTTTCATTCTACACTTGCTATAGTAGTTTTATAGAGAGATTGTGCAGCGTATGGCATGTCCTCCTCTCTAAGATCAAGTTGCTCATCATTGTAGTAACCCTAGCAAAACTATCGAGCTTCAAATTTACCTGCCCATAGGCTTGTTGAGTTGCTTTGCGGGGAGTTCACCATGAAATATGTACAATATCATGCGAGTTCAATAGTTGGGGTTTTATTTTCTTGTGGGGTTACCAGAAACACATACATAGAGGTGGTATAAGAGGTAAGTACAAGTAAAAAATTTAACGCATGTAATATAGGAGGTTTTTACACATCAAAATCCCTCAGAGTTTCTTGTATGTTCTAATAAACCTTAGAATTAAAATAATCTATATTCAAGCACTACTCTCAATACACCTACCTCAGAGTTTCTTATATATTCTAATAAACCTTAGAATTAAAATAATCTATATTCAAGCACTACTCTCAATACCCCTACCTCAAAAACATGAAATTATTTAAATTTACCAATTTCAAGACACTACAACACAATGTCTCCTTACATGCATTAGTTATACATGATTAACGATGGGTGTGTGTATTATCACCCACGTACTTGAGTAATATCAGGCGTGTGTAAGTCTATAGTTACACACACATGTATACTGATAAAAATAGCGCATGTAAAAGCACGTTTATACATGCAGAACTATTGTGTTATAGATGCACATATACATGCTCTTTTACATGCAAAACTAGGAAAAAATATTTAAAAGAAAAACACCATATTTTTAAAGCAAATCCATACCACAATACAATGCCATTACACAATCCCACTACATTCATTTACAACAATGTGTATTTAAAAACAAATCATGAGATGATGACTGTAAGACAACACATACAATAGAATTGTCATCAACATAGAATGATACAATGATGGATTAGTTAAAATTTGATCTCATCTTCAATGAGGTCCATCCTTTCCAAAGGATTAATGTCAATATCGATTGGATCAATTTGTAAGGCTATGAATAAATTTAATTCACTATCGATCTATCTACTAATTATGGTACCGATGTCCTCATCCACATCAACATCACCATCAGCACCAATGGTAGGGTCATCCTCGTGATCATGAGAAATGGCACACTCATCCTCATTATCATGATCCTCTCTTATTTCTTAATCATCAACATCTTCATTGGTAGGTTCGACATCATCTTCATTACAACTTGTTGCATCCTCCATATCAGTGAATGTATTATACATCACTTTGGAATGTGGTGCAATAGGGATGATGTACCACCATTTAGCATCATGCACCATTGGTTGATAGCTACTAATGACACCGCAATCTTGTGTATTCCTATTATCATCGATTCTTTGTGTTTGAAAATGCTTACTTTCACACCATATAGCATTGAGCATAGTGCACTGGACCAAAACAAATGCAACTCTGTAAACAATGTGAATCATTAAAAGCAAATCACTTATAACTAATGCAAAACATTATATGTATGTATCTTTAACATGCATCCTTGTGCATACTCCCATTCTTTCGTCGCGATATGCATCCCCTGTCTCTCTTTGCTCTCTCCCATTTCCTCATGCAACCAATCAACATGGATATCATTTAGAAGTATTACTAGATGGTTATGTTACGCCTTACAAGAGCCATACTGCATCCAAAAGAGAGCTCTTTCTGCTTGCCTTCTTGTCTTTGCATCCTTATATCTTGTAGCCCAACATCACTATTAAGGATGCAACTGAAATTAAGATTATCACTAAATGCTTTATCAGCTACTTTAATCTATCTTTTTCCTTGAGGCATAATAGAGGTCATCCTTAAGTCCTCTTCATTGCTCCATAGTCCTGGCAAAGAGCTGTCCACTTGACCAAGAAATTTCGAAATATATACAAGAGACTCTTGTATCAACCAACCCTCCGCCGCCATGATTTCTTTGGGTCTTGCACTTTGCCTCATAAAGTCTTTTAAGGTCTTCATGAAGCGCTCTAGGAAGGACATCTAGTGTGCATGTACAGTGCCGCATAAAGCAATCTTGCCCACCAAATTCACAATGAGATGTAGCTCACTCATCCACCAAATGCACAATGAGATGTAGCCGGCTCGTGAGAATGGTTCACGGAAAGGAACCCTCCACCAAACAAACCACCTCCATTGCCATAATGCGGGCACCATCCAACGTGGTGGGATCTATTGCTTTGGAGCTCACATACCTGGAAAAAAATAAATAGCATGTTATACCTCACGTGCATTTTGAAGAACTTTCAAATCAAAGTCCAAGGTATAATGAAGGGTGTGGTGCGTGGGAAATACCTCACAAGCTTGCCCACCTTATAAATACATTTCTTCAAAGTCTTCTTTGCATAATGCTCGATGTTAGAAAGTAATATGAACTGTGCATATAAGAGCACATGTATGGTTGATTATTAGATTTGAGGTCTCCCAAAATTTAATTTGAATGTACAACACTTGGGAAACACTTGGAGCATTTTATGCCAATCCTGAGACTTCAAGCTGCATAGTTATTCCAGACCTCTTTTCTTAGTAGTTGTAAATTTCTTCCTACTTTCATTGAGAATGGGTTCTTAAAGTTGTAGAGCTAGTAAACATGAAAGAAATAGGACGTTTGAGCATATCATTGTATTTTTCATGGAAGCTTTTAATGTCTTCTTAATGGGATTCCTTGTTCTACCATTACATACAAGTGTTTATTAGTGGGGTTATGTTTCTATAGTGTATGGTGTTTTTGTCATTTCAATGTTCATGTATTTAAATTTGTGCACCTACTTACCAAATATGCATGTAAACATTTTCTATATGGTTAAAACTTTGCACGGTTCTTGTACTGATATAAATCTAGGTTTGTGACCATCTAGCACTAGATCATGCATGACATGGGAGTTGGAATGCCGCACATGATGCCATGCAGCACTCCCTAGGAACACATATAAAAAAGAGCACACCTATTGACCAAATATGCATGTGAGCTTGTGTTGGGGACAAAAATTTGCACGGATCTTTATTAATGTAGACCTAGATTCGTTCAAGTTTTGGTGGCCAACAGACACTAGATGCACAATATGGATGATGAAATGCCATTAATTTTGCATGCACTTCCTAGGTGAAGATGTATAAACAAGAACACATATACTAACCAAATACTAGAGTGAACTTATCCATTGAGATGAAACTTTACATGGCCCTCATACTAGCCTAGAACTAGATCGAAGCATATTTTTATGTGGGCGAGAGACAATGAATGCACAATATGGATGGTGAAATGCCCATGGGGCACCAACTCCCTTTAGTAAAAAAACTATCAAAATATTGAGTATGAGATGATTTTAACAACATGCCATGAGTTAAAATTAGTGGAACTAGCATGCTTGTGTTCTATACTAAATGAGTTTCAAATATGTCTTTACATCTTGAAATTTTGATAGTATATGAGAAAGTTATAGGATATTGAAAGGAGGTTGGTTTTCATATTATGGTGTTATTTTTGTTTTACCCCCCCAATCCAAAAGATCCCCCCCTTGGGTCTCACATATCATGAAAAATATGTACAAATCGTAAAGTCTTGCATATTCTTCAAGGTATATTCCTTATCATTTGTGGGAGGGGGGCTTGTGATTTTCATATTTCTCCCTTGCATATTTATATGAGAAATCCATTCATATCTTGAATGCACCTTGTCTCCCCATACCCCACTATAAGGGATTGGGATCATACCCCCGCGATGCTAGCCGTGTAAAATGACTTGTGAAAAAAAAGTAGCGGGCCCGTGTAGTAGCGCGTGTATAATCACGGCCACAGACATGCGTGTAAAAGAGCTTGTATGAGCAAGCACAAACGTGCTTATACACGGGTGTATACAAGCGTTTTGCCAGTGTTGCTGCGCTAATACACGCGTTTGCAACAACAGAGCTCCCGCGCTTATACATGCGATCATGACAGACTTTATTTGCATATACATGCGAATAGAGAGTAAAATAAAAAATTCCAAAGAGTGTTATTTGCTTCCTGAATGCTATTCCAGCATTCCAGCACCAAATAGCACTCTTTGAATTTTTTTGGGTGCATGGTACCATCCACAGAGAACATTTTGTGCATTGTGAAGACACGAATCAAGAACGTCACGAATGCAAACATTATCAATACACAATTCAAGATAAACATGAATGCAATACTGTCAAATTTTGAGGTGTGCTAAAATAAATCCATGGCTTTCATTATGCAAAAACATATATACAAGGGAGTCCATATGTTGAAATAGCCCATGGTTTAAATTATAAACAAATATATACAAAATCAAATTGGTTTGTCAAAAAAAGCCCATGGCTTCAGTTTCAAATATATATATACAATCACATCCACAATACGGATGTGATACTATGAGTCTGAGTACTACTCAGAATCAAATGATGACGAGCCACTCCCTCCAGTATCAGATGTGCTCACATCGGTATACATGTCTGATGTGTAGTGCAGAACAGGAGCAGGAGCAGGAGAAGCGACAGCAGAGGCAGGTGGATCTTCAGCATCGGGAGCATCAACAGGTGCAACAGCTTGTGCCTGTTCAAGTAAGATATCATGTATGAGTATATCTATATGTAATCCAAAATTTAATAAACCTAAATCATTCATTTAGATTTTTCAAGTACTTGTTGATCATACGGTCTCATGGCCTCCTTAAACTACGCATCTGTAATACATCCCTGCATTGTGAAGAGGGCCCACGTGTCGCATCTACTATGCTGGCGAGCATATGCAATCTCGTGTGTGCTATGGGATTCCTCCCCATAACCCATCGCTGTAACATAATCAACACAATTTGTAAGATTAAAACAATCATACAATCAATGGATTAAGTAAAAAATCAAATAAGGTGACAAGATACGAACTCTGCCTCCCACGACTCGACACCTCCAGATCCGAAATGCGAAGATCCAATGGTCTCCATCTAGATGTGTCGTGCCTCCACATGTTGCCTGCTCTTCATACCATCTTCTGCTCGTTTCTTTGCCTCCTTCCACTCGCGTTTGTAGGCAGTTGGCAGGTTTCTCCATGAGATAGCCACCCGCCTCCCGATTTGCCCGATCATCATACACGAGTTTCTTAAGGTGAGCTCTTTTATTACTTAAGATCTCCCTTATTCGCGTCCTTCCCCATACATCCAAGAATGTCGTATGTGGGGGATTGGGATATCGGTTATGTATAGTCTCTATCACCTCTCCAACTAATCGACTATTTTGATCTTTAAATTTAATAAAATAATTTTTGTACAAATTTGACACTACCCCATGCATATACTCCATTACCTCTTTCCCCCTCACATCGATCACTATCCCGCCCCTGTCCGTCACATCATAGTTTATTACTACCTCCACCTCTCTCACCTCCTCCTCATCCTCATTGTCTCCTCTAACTCCTTTCCCACTGTGTGCCCTACCACTTCCCCCCACCAAAGCACCCATTGCATCCTCCACTCCCACTCTCCCTATTGCGGCATCTACTCTGCTCTATACTACGGGTGAAGTCACGACTGGGAGATTGCGCACGTGACATAGTTCGTGACAGTGGCTGCAAGGGAGTACGTGATGGTGGATGTGAGCCCTGATGTCACGTAGGCTGTAATGCCTATGACCGACGGCAGACCGGATGGCCATGTCCGGGGTTCAGTGGGAGAGGACGCCCATGCGGAGTCATGGGCGGCCAGGCTAGTGTGGACGGCAGGCCACACACTATATAGCCTGGGGGATGAGGGGCAATCCTCATTCTTCCTCTATGGCTGGGTGGTGAGCCAGAGGCCATCCCCTCTTGTGGTAATGCCCGTAGCGGCGTTACGGGAATGTAACATTGGTATCAGAGCGTGGTTCGATGGGATTGTCAGAGCCCGCGCGTGACCGGGGGACCGGAGCCCACTCGATGGTTTTCGACCATTCGTCTCCTTATCCTTATCTCGAATGGAGGGTGTGGAGGGAGGCAGCCATGGAAAAATGGTGGGGAAGATTTCTCTCTCTCTCTCTCTCTCTCCCCGTCACACACAGCAACCAATGGAGGTAAGCAATTTTCATTTTTTTTTCTCTCTCTGCGTTGAAATGGTCTGCAAACTGAATTCGTTTGGTAGGAGAGAAAAATCGACTCTCTATACTGTGTGGGGGAATGGAGGGGGGGGCAAAGGCAACGTTTGTTTAACGCTTTGAAACCCGTGTGTGGGGGGGGCGAAGCAACAGCCCCACTGCGAAGAGAGAGAAGTCGCCTCTTGCGTTGAGTGGGGGGGTGAAGCAATAGCCCCACTGCGAAGAAAGAGAAGTCGCCTCTTGCGTTGAGTGGGGGGGCGAAGAGCAGCCCCACAGCCCCACGCTTTTACTCACGATTTGAAGCTACGGTGAATGGCCGAAGAGACTCCTCACGACTTACGTTAAAGAAGCTGCGTTGAGTGGACTGTTGACCTGCGCTACCAGCGAAAGGCGTGAACAAACTGGCTGGAAAAGTCCCACGATGGCTATAATGCGCCGTTTGGGTGGGCGCCTTTGCCTGTGCTGCGTAGCCAGCCAGGCCAGCCCAGGCCGGCCAGCTAAGCGGCGGCGACGGCCAGCCGATGGCGGCCAGCCAGGCCAGCCAGCGACGGCGGCGGCCGTTTGGGTGGGCGCCTTTGCCTGTGCTGCGTAGCCAGCCAGGCTAGCCAGCGACGGCGGCGACCAAGCAGCAGGCGGCAGCGCCGGCCAGCCAACGACGGTGGCCAGCAAAGCGGCGGCAACGACCACCAGGCAGCCGACCAGCCCAGCAAGCGCCACGCATGAAAAAAAAGGGTTAAAAAAACCATTTATTTTTTTAAATATATTTTTAATTATTCATTTTTATGAATAATGAAAATAACGGGCGGCCAGCCCTTGATGCCATCACATATGGGCCTGCCCAGCGAACAGCTGGCAACGGACGACCGGCCAGAATAGGGCCTGTTGTGAACACTCCCCACGGACGGGCGGCCACATCCGAAGCGACGAAGGCCGGCCTGGCCCGTTATTTTTTTATTTTATTAAAAAAAAAAAACACAACACACAAAACAACGGTACCTCCCACGAAACCAACCCACACGGCCGTTGTGCCGTGTGGCCGTAGTGCCTGTTTTCCACGAGAGAGACCCACAGCATACGGCCGTAGCGTCGCGTGCTAAGAGAGAGACAAATCCCACGGCCGTAGTGCCGAGTCCTTCGAGACAGAGCCGTTCTATGGCCGTTGTGCCTAGTGAACACGTCTATGACCGTAGCACCTCGAGGGTAGCACATGTGGTGATCACACATTTGGTTCAGAGAAACTAAATTTAAGCTGAGCATAGACTTAGTGTTGACCATGAAAGTCACGTAGTTTGGCTAGTGTAAATCTAAAACTGAGGTGTGTTTTACTTGGGCTAAGAGGACCGGCAATGGCGTCAATTGTGCCCAAATTAGACGAAGTGCTTATCACGAGAAATCAAGGTAAGCCTAATTGAGCCGTAGTGCTCATAACCCTTCACAATCTTTTAACAGATGCTACAAGATTGTGATAAACTTTCGCAAATGAGAACCATGTACAAGCGTAGTCTTGATGTGGTTATGCCTTGTGTCCAAACAAGTTACTTACTGTTTGTAGCAACAAGAGAGCTTTGGCCGTAGAGGCAAGCTGGCCCTTGTTGGTAGTGACAAAATAGTATCACTACTTGGGCCTAGAGATTAGTGACTAGTTTGATTTAGTCACGTGATTGCCTGGTAAAAGTAATCCCTAAGGTGTGTATTACTTGCGATAACGGGGCTAGCAGTGCTGCTAGCAGTACTCAATTGAATGGTTTATCTAGGAGTACTAATCTGAGGGATTAGCATATGCCTAGATAATAATAGCAGATTTAGGATTGATTTGTAGAAATCAAAGGTAAATCTGAAGGGGTATAGTCTTGAGATGTAATACTCAATGCCCTTATAAAAGTTGATCAAAGAGAACTATTCTTAAACTCACTAGCATGGTTTTCCATGTGGGTGTAAACCCTATAAGTCGTATGACCCCTGGGAAATGAGTGGAGCATTTCTAGGATTTAATAAGGTTTTACATGGCAATAGTGAGTAGTATCTCACTCCAGATGAGCCTGGTTGTTGTTAGTATCGGATCCGACATATGTAGTGTACATAAACTCAGGCTGAGTTAGGATAGAAGGCTAAGCCGGAGAGCTTAGTGGTAAATCCTACTGTATCTGGTGAGTTTTGACTTAACCAGAGTGTTAAGAAGTAAACTCAAAGTTTGGGGCTGAACCGGAGTGTTCGCAGGCAGACATATCTTTTGTTAAATCGGAGAAATTAGCAACAGATGAGCTTGGGATGAACCATGGTACCCAGGAAAAAAGCTCTTCACACTAAAATAGTGCACAATAATTTTAGGGTGATAAAAATCCATCGCTCGCAGGAATGTTTTATAACTTTCCATAGATGATACATGAAGACCATGTACTTTACGGAGTTAAAGTACATAGGTGGTGACTTCGGCGCCACATTTTTTGTAAAAGTCACCAGTGGTGTGGTTAGGTCAGCCGAGACTCCACAAGACCTATGCACTAGTTTTTAATTGACCTCTATGATAAGGACGTCCAAAAATTCGTGTTGTAATACCAGAAATTGTACTGCAATGTGCAATGGAGGGGTCAATTTGTGTAGTCACTTCTTAGCAGCAAGTGACTTCAGCATCTTGTTATAGATGGTTGTATATAGTACTCCCACTCGGGGGAGGTACGCCATTGGGTACGGAGTTACTCACAGACTAGTATGGAGCTACTAGTGTGATGATAGTGGGTACGTAGTTACTCACTACTAATAGATAGCTGCTAATAAAATTAAGATCCTCGAGTGAAAGATACTCTAGATCAACATTTTAAATTACCGAACCACAATCCATGTTACATTCCCGTAACGCCGCTACGGGCATTACCACAAGAGGGGACGGCCTCTGGCTCACCACCCAGCCATAGAGGAAGAATGAGGATTGCCCCTCATCCCCTAGGCTATATAGTGTGTGGCCTGCCGTCCACACTAGCCTGGCCGCCCATGACTCCGCATGGGCATCCTCTCCCACTGAACCCCGGACATGGCCATCCGGTCTGCCGTCGGTCATAGGCATTACAGCCTACGTGACATTACCCCCCCCTTAAGAAGAGTTTTCGTCCTCGAAAACAAACTGGGAAAACCTTTTGGAAATTGCACTACGGCGTTCCCAGGTTGCCGCCTCCTCATCCCTATCGGTACACTTATGTCGGGTTTGTTTGTCTCGATACCCAAGAATCCTTTCCGGTTCATGTGGTATCTTTGGTGGCTTTATCAAGTCCACCAAAATCTCTAGAGAAACTGCGTTCTCTAACCCGTGAACTGATTTCTTCAGTTTATTGACATGGAAGACAGGATGGACTTGAGAACTCTCTTGTAACTCAAGTTTGTAGGCTACGTCCCCAATCTTCTTAAGGACCTTGAAAGGACCGCAATATCTAGGAGAAAGTTTATCACACTTTCCCGTTTGCATGGTTGCTGACTGCGCAGGAACCTTTAAAAATACAAAGTCACCTTCTGCAAAGGTCACTTGTCTGCGTCCTTTATCGGCAAATGTATTAGCGCGATCCTGTGCGCTACGGATGCTCTCGCATGAAGCTTTGAGCATATCATTCATTTATCAAGGAACTCCTTGACAGATTGAATCTTCTCCTTTTCCAGGCCTACAGCCATCGGAGATCTCGGCTGGAATCCATACATTAACATGAATGGTGTAAATCCAGTCGTCGCTGAATGCTTGGAGCTGTTATAAGCAAACTCCAATATGGGCAAATATTCTTCCCAATTTGATTGCTTCTTACTTACATAAGAACGCAACATATCCTCGAGTATTTGGTTAACCCTTTCTGTTTGACCACCATCAGACTTCGGATGATCTACCATATTCATACTCAGAGTAGTATCCAACTTTTGAAGATTTTCCTCCAAAAATGACTGTTGAACTTTCTATCTCTATCCGACACTATATCTGCGGGCAGGCCATATAGCTTGTAGAGATGTTCAATAAAGAGTTTTGCCAACTCTGGCGTTTTTACAGTTTTCTTCGTGGCAATAAACTTTGCCATTTTAGTTAACCTGTCCACTACCACCCACACCGAGTCATTCCCTCGACTCGTCTTGGGTAAACCGGTAATGAAATTTATGGAAATGCTTTCCCATTTCCCTTGAGGAATCTTCAGCGGATGGAGTAGTCCTCCAACCTTAAAACGTTCATGTTTATTGACCTCGCACTTACTGCATTTCAGCACATAAGTCTGGACGTCTTAAACAAACTAGGCCAATAAAACCGTCTTTTTACTAGTATATAGGTCTTCTGAATCCCAGGATGACCCGCACTTGGACTATCAAAACTATACCCCGAAGACTCGGCTAGCCTCTCCGGACTAACTCTCGCCTCGCTACCTGCCGCACCTACGGCCAGTCTCTCCGGACTAGCATTACGTGTTGGCGAGGAAGGCGGACGAGGCTGTGACAAAGTGCGTACGCGTACAGCGCGCCAGACCTCTGTAAAGATAGGATCATGCTCACACAAGCCATGATTTGGTATTTCAATTGGAATAGTTGTGTGAGTCCAGACAATATCACATAAACTGGAATAGTTGTGTGAGTCCAGACAATACTTGAAGGGATGTGTTTGGTAATAGCAACAAAGAGTTGTAAGTGATTGGATGTAACTCCAGACACCCGTAGTGGTGCAAGAATCTTTATCAAACATCTCCACATACTATATGGTCTGCCCGCAGTAGCAGATATAGTATGGCATAAGAGATAAGAAGTTTGATTGTTATATTTGAAGGGAAATCTTCAAAACTTACATTTACTCTGAGTTAGAGTGGAGTTTAACCATCCGTAGATTGATGGTAGTTAGAAACTCAACAAGATTCTAGAGCATATGCTTGTGCAAAGATGTTACTCTAAGAGAGAAAGTATCTCTCAACTTTGGAACTAATCCTTGTGATGCATGGTTAGATTGGCTCTAGTTTATTCCTCCTATGGCCGTAGAGCTTTCCAAGGAGAAGTTTTAACAAGTTGGTGAAGCAACATGGTAGCGTAGTCTACAAATATCTAGTAGCATAGTCTAAGAACTTGCGCTACTAGAGTGCTCTCCAGTACATTAGCTTCTGTGCTAATGACATGATGCAAAATCAAGGCATGAAATTTGCCTTAAGGTTTTGGTTGAAATACCAAATCATGGCTTGTGTGAGCATGATCCTATCTTTACAGAGGTCTGGCGCGCTGTACGCGTACGCACTTTGTCACAGCCTCGTCCACCTTCCTCGCCAGCACGTAATGCTAGTCCGGAGAGACTGGCCGTAGGTGCAGCAGGTAGCGAGGCGAGAGTTAGTCCAGAGAGGCTAGCCGAGTCTTCGGGGTATAGTTTTGATAGTCCAAGTGCGGGTCATCCTGGGATTCAGAAGACCTATATACTAGTAAAAAGACGGTTTTATTGGCCTAGTTTGTTTAAGACGTCCAGACTTATGTGCTGAAATGCAGTAAGTGCGAGGTCAATAAACATGAACGTTTTAAGGTTGGAGGACTACTCCATCCGCTGGAGATTCCTCAAGGGAAATGGGAAAGCATTTCCATAAATTTCATTACCGGTTTACCCAAGACGAGTCGAGGGAATGACTCGGTGTGGGTGGTAGTGGACAGGTTAACTAAAATGGCAAAGTTTATTGCCACGAAGAAAACTGTAAAAACGCCAGAGTTGGCAAAACTCTTTATTGAACATCTCTACAAGCTATATGGCCTGCCCGCAGATATAGTGTCGGATAGAGAGAGAAAGTTCAACAGTCATTTTTGGAGGGAAATCTTCAAAAGTTGGATACTACTCTGAGTATGAATATGGTAGATCATCCGAAGTCTAATGGTGGTCAAACAGAAAGGGTTAACCAAATACTCGAGGATATGTTGCGTTCTTATGTAAGTAAGAAGCAATCAAATTGGGAAGAATATTTGCCCATATTGGAGTTTGCTTATAACAGCTCCAAGCATTCAGTGACGACTGGATTTACACCATTCATGTTAATGTATGGATTCCAGTCGAGATCTCCGATGGCTGTAGGCCTGGAAAAGGAGAAGATTCAATCTGTCAAGGAGTTCCTTGAAAAATGAATGATATGCTCAAAGCTTCACGCGAGAGCATCCGTAGCGCACAGGATCGCGCTAATACATTTGCCGATAAAGGACGCAGACAAGTGACCTTTGCAGAAGGTGACTTTGTATTTTTAAAGGTTCCTGCGCACTCAGCAACCATGCAAACGGGAAAGTGTGATAAACTTTCTCCTAGATATTGCGGTCCTTTCAAGGTCCTTAAGAAGATTGGGGACGTAGCCTACAAACTTGAGTTACAAGAGAGTTCTCAAGTCCATCCTGTCTTCCATGTCAGTAAACTGAAGAAATCAGTTCACGGGTTAGAGAACGCAGTTTCTCCAGAGATTTTGGTGGACTTGATAAAGCCACCAAAGATACCACATGAACCGGAAAGGATTCTTGGGTATCGAGACAAACAAACCCGACATAAGTGTACCGATAGGGATGAGGAGGTGGCAACCTGGGAACGCCGTAGTGCAATTTCCAAAAGGTTTTCCTAGTTTGTTTTCGAGGACGAAAACTCTTCTTAAGGGGGGGTAATGTCACGTAGGCTGTAATGCATATGACCGACGGCAGACCGGATGGCCATGTCTGGGGTTCAGTGGGAGAGGACGCCCATGCGGAGTCATGGGCGGCCAGGCTAGTGTGGACGGCAGGCCACACACTATATAGCCTGGGGGATGAGGGGCAATCCTCATTCTTCCTCTATGGCTGGGTGGTGAGCCAGAGGCCGTCCCCTCTTGTGGTAATGCCCATAGCGGCGTTACGGGAATGTAACACCTGATGTGATGGTGCCTACTAGGAGGGGGTGCATGAGTGTGTCTGGGAAGGAGTATGTTTCCTCAATGGGTTGGGAGAGGAGAAGCATGTTGTGTCGTTGGACTCATAGGCACAGATGGCAATGGAGTGACATTGGCACTTAGAAAGGGAGGGGTGACCATATCAGGGAATCTAGGAGGGGGATGGGCACACATATACTCTGTCAGGTCTACTAGGTCATGTTGGTGACCAAAATGATGTAGCATCTCCGCAAACCAAATGCCATACGCAAATGGATCGGATGACGAACCTGGATCCATGAAGAATCTGCACCAAAAAAAAAACATAGCATCTATCATCATTGATTCATTTACTTTTACTTACTCCATTACCTTCTATTTCCCTCTTCCTTACCTCCTTCTCTTACTTCTTATCTTCTCTTCCTCTTACTCCCTTACCTTTTCCCCTTATACTTCTTTTGTTCTTATAATTATCTCCTCCTCTTACTTCTACCTTCTTTTTTCGTTACTCCCTTACCTTCTCTTCCCCTCTTACTTCCTACCTTCTCTTCCTTCTCTTCCCCTTGTTCTCTTCCTTCTCTTTCCCTCTTCTTCCTACCTTCTCTTCCTTCTCTCTTTGTCTTCCCCTCTTTTCCTTACTCCTTCCTCTTCTCTTTCCCTCTTCTTCCTACCTTCTCTTCCTTCTCTCTTTGTCTTCCCCTCTTTTCCTTACTCCCTTCCTCTCTTCCCCTCTTTTCCTTACTCCTTTACCTTCTCTTTCCCTCTTCTTCCTACCTTCTCTTACCTTATCTTTCCCTCTTCCCCTCTTTTCCTTACTCCCTTCCTCTCTTCCCCTCTTTTCCTTACTCTACCTTCTCTTTCCCTCTTCTTCCTACCTTCTCTTCCTTCTATTTCCCTCTTCTTCCTACCTTCGCTTCCCCTCTTCCTCTCTTCCTCTCTTTTCCTTACTCCCTTACCTTCTATTTCCCTCTTCTTCCTACTTTCTCTTCCCCTCTAACTTCTCTTCTTTTTCTTCCCTTACCTTCCCCTTTCTTTCTTTATTTCTTCTATCCTTCTCATTTTATAAAGAATCCACTTTGCAACCAACAAAGAACAAAAACGAAATGTGAAACTGAAACAAGTGTATATATTCGTCAAAAAACGAAAAAAATACCATGACTTACGCACAGTCGCGTGTATGCATCCATCAAAAAACGCATGTAAAAGCCCATTTGAAAACCCGTCTAAAAACCTGTTTAAATGCCCATCTAAAAACGTGTCTATAGCCTTGGCCAAAAACCCGTCTATGACCGTTGCTGAATAATTGTGTTTTTAGACGCACATATAGACGCATTTTTGGGAGCGCGCCCGACCAAAAGGTCAGACGTTGATAGTTTGGATGTTACTTTTTCAACAAAACTTGATAGTCATGGTACAAAATATAAGGCTAGAGTAAGTTTCAAACGTTGCACAACTCACAAAGAAGCATAGCTACCTTACCACCAAAGACAAAAGCAAAGGACAAAATGACTTGCAAACAATTTTCGACAAAGGACAAAGAGGAGAAAGATAAATCTTACTTGTAAGGTGAGTTCCTTGCTTGGGAATTAGATAGGGTGCTTGTGTGGATGCATTGCTTGCTTGCTATAGGTGGCCTTCAACACACAAACAAGGCACAGTCGCTTGAAAGAGGCAAGGAAAAAAGTGGCAAAGAGATGACTCGCATAGGGTTTTTTAAATGACTGCGTGTCTAAAAATGCGTCTATAAATGCATCACACTGAACAATAGATGCACTTATAGACGCGTAAACTCCATAATAGATGCGCTTATAAATGCATAAACTATAAAATAGATGCAATGTTAGGCACGCACATAAACACGTGTCAAATGTAAATGCCTTGTTTGTGATTTGTTAAAAATATGATCTATGGGTGTTTAAATTGTGGATTTCTTGTGTAGGATGTCTTCAAACTCTTCTTCGTCAAGCAACACAAGTGACGAATTGTCCCAGCGAAGATGAATCACTTCGTATACACAATTTGCAAGCATGGTTGGATCAAAGGAAAAATGTGGTTGTAATTGATGTCGAAAGTGAATGACTCACTCAAGGAGACTTACCATGAACCACATTCAAAAGTACAACAAATGGGATCTCCTCAAATGGACACTGGATGAAAATGTTATAAGAAACATAGTGAAGTATTGTCAAGGTGTCCCAATGGAAATTTTTGTAGCTTGAACTTGATGTTGCCCAGTAGTCACAAAAGGTGAGAAACCAAGTTCAAAACCATTCTTCAGCTAGAGGGGCTTTGAAAATCTCTCTCACTACAAGGGATCAAGCTCATACGTGTGTTGTTAGTAGCTGCCAAAGTTGACTTCTCAGAAAAAGTAATGGGCTCCTATATGTTCACGTGTATAATCATGGCGAGAGACATGCGTGTAAAAGTGTCATGCACTGTTCTTTCACAATCACGAATAAAATTGCAGCAAGACAATAATCATGAATTGAACAAGAAGGGAAACTCGAATTTGATCCAATTGATGACAATTTTACAAGAAGTTCAGAGAAGAAGCACTCCGTGAAGGAGCTCGTACCACCCATCCACCCCCGAGCTATCTCACTCTCACTCTCACTCGCATGAAGATGATCAAATCTCACTCTCAATCACACTCTCACTCTCACTCTCACTCACATGAAGATGATCAAATCTCACTCTCAATCACACTCTCACTCGCACTCACTCTCACTCTCCGAATCTTGATCTTGTCTTCTCCTTCGCGCAGCCTCGATCTGCGTGCCTTATCTTCTCCTTCGCGGCATAGCCTCGATCTGTGTGCCTTATCTTCTCCTTCGCGGCGTAGCCTCGATCTCCGTGCCTTATCTTCTCTTTCGCACAGCCTCGATCTGTGTGGCTTATCTTCTCTTTCACATAGCCTTGATTTGCGTGCCTTGTGTAAATGAACGCCTCCTCTTCTTTTATAGCCTTTCTAGACTCTAAAAATCGGCCAAAAGTAACTTTTCTTGGAAAGCGTGCGCTTTTGCCATCTTTAGTGTGTGTGTGTGCTTTTACCATCTTTAGCGTGCACTTTTGCAAGCATACGCATATACGAGTATAGAAAATGGCCCTGTTCGGAGGAGCATCGCCGTGCCTGCCACGTAGATCCGATAGACGAGCTCGATAGCTCATCTCGCGAAGATCGAACCCTCTTGTTTCCCTTTGGATTTGACCTTTCATGGCTGACTCTTCCATCTGGACCTCCGTCTAATACCTGCAACTCTTGACACGGAAATCTAGATGCACTTTTTAGCTCAAAACCACTATGTTAGCAACTTCAAACCTCCATACAGGCATGAAAACGAATGAACCACAAAATTTCCTCTGGGACAAAGTTTTTCTATTGAAAAGGATCTAAAACTCTCTCATACAGAGTTTCTTCAAATTATTGCTCTAACCTACTCAAATTCAAGCCGCAAAATCCTGCCGACGCAATAATGGACAGAAACCAAAAATTTTCGACCAACACAACTTTCTCAAAACCTTCAAAACATCAAAACCATACATTTTGAACACTAACTGTGATGTATATTCCAAAATATTTCACATACAAAATTGGAGCGTCATATACAAGTCGGATGCACTTATACATGCGCCAATACACACGTCTTACTAGTTTCGCTATAGTTATATACATGTTTTAAACAGAATTTTCGCGTTGATACATGGGATTTTGAATAGAGTACGCTTATAAACATGAACAGAGAGCAAAAAAAAATAAAAATATAGAGAGTAATATTAGGTGCTTGAATCCCATTCTAGCATTCAAGCAACCAATAGCACTCTCTAGATTTTTTTTTGGGGTGCATTGCACCATCCACAAAGAAGATTTTGTGCATTGCACCATCCAGACATAAGATTTATTATACATGTGCGATTCAAGAAAGACATCAAATTAACTTAAGTGGTTGTATTATCAATACATGCATGACAATATTATCAAAATTTTATGTATGTTGAAATAAGCCCATGGCTTTCACTTACAAACTACGTCCCTATGCCAAAGTAGCCCATGGCTTCAATTATTTAAAAAATATATACAATTAAATTTATATGCCTAAGAACGCCCATGGCATCAATTACAAAAAAATATATACAATCACATCCTCAATATGGAGGTGATATTGTAAGGCCGAGTACTACTCAGACACATCAGATGACGAGTTGCTCCCTCCATCGTCATGTGAGCTCATATTAGTATACATGTCCGATGAGTGCCCACCCTCTCATTTGCATCTAGGAGCAATGGCAACGGTAGGATAATCAGTAGGTGTAGTAACAGCTTGTGACTATTCAAGTAAGATATCATATATATCTATATAATGCAAAAATAAATAAACCAAAATCATCACTTTAGAGGTTTCAAGTACCTGTCGACCGTATGCTCTCATGGCTTCCTCAAACTGCGTGTCTGTGTAATACGTCCCTGGGATTTGAAGAGGGCCCGCGTGTCACATCTGCTATGCCGCGACAAGCATATGCAGCCTCATGGGATATGGGCTTCCTCCCCATAACCCGTCGTTGTGAGGTAACATAGTTTGTAAGAACAAAATATTCATAGAATCAATGCAAGTAATAAATCAAATAAGGTTTAGAGATAGTTATGAACTCTGCCTCCCATGACTCAATGCCTCCAGATCTGAAATGGAACAATCCAATGGTCTCCATCTTAATCCTGCCTCCACATGCTACCTGCCCTTCACACCACCCTTTGCTTGTTTCTTTGGCTCCTTGCACTCCCATTTGTGGGCAATGATAGATTTCTCGGTGGTATAATAACTTGCAGCTTGATTTACCCGATCATCATGTGTGAGTTTCTTCAGGTGAGATCTTTTATTACTTAAGATCTCCCTTATTCTTGTCCTTTCCCATACATCCAAGAATGTCACATATGGGGGATTGGGATACCGACTATGTACAACATCAATGACCTTCCCAACTAAACGGCCATTTTGATATTCAAATTTTATAAAATAAATTTTATACAAATTGGAGACCACCCTATGTATATATTCCATCACTTCTTTCCCCCTTGCATCCATCACTATCTGCCTCCTATCTGTCACATCATAATATATGTCTCCCCCTATCCCTGTCACCTCCTCCTCATTCTCACTATCCCCTCTAACCCCTCCGCTGCAACCTCCACTCGCACTCTCCCTACAATGGCATCTACTCTACTCCATACTAAGGGTGGAGTCGTGGGGGGAGTGTGTACATGACTGTGCATGTGACTGTGGTCTCGAACTCGTAGGTATAGAAGGTTGTTGGGTGACCTGTGTGCTCATAATGGGGTTGTCGGAAAGACCATATTAGGGTGTCTAGGAGGGGGATAGGCTTTCATATAATCGGCAAGCTAATTTGATTTAGGGATGTGCCCAAAGTGATTTAACATCTCTATCATCCAAGCGGCATACACAAATGGATCGGATGATGAATCTAGATTCATGAGATTAACTACAAAAAAAGCATTTGTGTGCATCATGCATCAGAAGCATCATGCATCAAGCATCATGCCTTAGAAACACGTGTAGAATCTCGTGTAGAACCACGAGTATAATTCTATGTAGAAGTGCGTGTAGCAGCACATGTACACTATGTTAACACAGGCCAAATGCTGGAATACATGCCTTCCTACATGCGCTCCTTCCAAAACACTTTTGAAAAAAAATGGCCAACCAACCGACCACCATTGACAAAATGATAGGGCTAGACAGAACTCATGTCCTTTTCATGACACCTTGCAAGAAGTACATACTGGTAGAAGACAAAGAAAGCACCATGGACACTTGCATAAACAAAGTAAAGCAAAGGAAAAGGGCAAAGTCACTCACCTCTTGAGAGGTGAGTTCTCCTTCTGAATCTGCTTGTGTGCATGTCCTCTTCCACCTAAGTAGCTATTCTTGGAGTAGTCCCTCGTATGCTCGGTGACAAAACCTTGAGAGTGAGAGGTGAAGTAAATAAATGTGAGTTTGGAATGAGAAAACAACGGCCGCGTTTATGTTTGATGTAGACGGGCACGTGTAAAAGTGCATGTAAAAGTGTGTGTTAGTTTACCTTGCTACGCATATACACGTGTTTTTTAACAATGCACATGCATGTATATACCTATTTTACATAGAATATACGTGCATATACATGCGACACAGAGATATTTTTCACCCAATTTACAAACAATTTACAGATAGATGTTTGCTAATTATGAAACAAGAAATCATAGAGACATACTATCAAAAACTATTGATGGATATGTTTGGTTTTATGTCAACAGGATGTCATCAATCTCCTGGAACAGTTCTCGCGAAGATGAGTCAATGCATCACTGTGATCCCAATGTGTAGTTGGGACAAAGGATCAAGTATATGTGTAATGGATGTCAAGGATGCATTGTCTGTGCACGTCGAAGTATGTTGAATCATATCTCCATGTATGGGAAATGGAATCAAATAGGTTTATAGGTGAGTAAAAGCAAACTGATAGTGTCCAAACTACTGATGGTATCCAAATTACTTATGTTTTCATATGTACTCTAATTGGAATAGGATGCAATACCACACCCTAACATGGTGCCCTACACTCGACGTGATCATGCAAAGTGTGAATGAGATGATACGGGAGCTTCAAGATCTGCCATCAGAGATGAATGGGAAGAGGATGACAATAGCCCTCCACCCCACAAAGTCGTGGAAGAGGAAGTGTTTGATGATATTGTGCGGCATCTGTTTAGGGATGATCCCAAAAAGATGGACCACGATGATATGGAACAAGAGCATCTTTACACAGCTTCATCGACACTAATATTTGAAGGGTGCACATTCTCTATTCTACGTGCTTCACTTGAACTACTCAATCTACAAACAATTTATGGATGGAGTAGTGAGGTCTTAACATGTTACTGAAGTAAGCATTCTAAACTACAAGTTAGAATTAGTAGTTATTCAACTTGCAATGAATAAATCTATATATTTTAATCATTTATGATATTGGCTATGTGACATCTCTTGGAGGATTGGATTGTGATTGCATGCATGCATGCATCAATGATTGCATTCTCTTTCGTGGGATGCATAAGGAGGCTCAACGTTGTTCAACTTGTGGCAAGGCAAGGTATAGAATAAATGTCCAATTTTGATGTACCGTTGTAAAGTCTTGCGACACTTTCTTATAATTCCTCGCATCAAACAAATGTTCAAGTGCAAATCTATAGCAAAGCTCATGTCATGGCATTCCTTGCATCAATCAGACGATGGCATGTGAAGATTTTCCGTAGACACTCTTGCTTGGAATCATGTTGAAGATGAGTGACCTAGCTTTAAAACATAGCCCAAAAACTTGAGACTTGGACTAAGTATAGATGGTGTGAATTCATTTAATTTTAGAAGCATTGCATACAGTGTGTGGCCAGTTGTACTTATCTTCCACCATCAATGGTAATCAAGAAGGGACATCTTATGTTGTCCCTTCTAATTCGAGGGAAACATAAAGTAAAGCACATGGATGTTTGTCTCAAACCATTGATTGATGAGTTGGAGGAACTATGGAGAGGTGTTGTAGTAGTTGACATTAGTAGGCCTCCCTCCTCTAAATACTTAGACTTGAAAGTGGTGTTGATGTGGACAATGCATGACATCCTAGGATACAATGATTGTTCTAGTAAGAATTCTAATTAATTCTCTACTCTAATACTTTTCATTATTTTAATTATAAACACCTCTTTATTTTAACTTGTTTTATATTTTAACAGATTTGAAAATATTGGGTAAACATGCATGTGCCATTTGTGGTTCTTCGTTGGTATAAGAGTATGCCAGCAACTTGAGTAAGGCCATATTCGATAATCATTATCAATTTCTCCCATCAGATTATCCTAAATATGTTGCTAGTAAGAGTAAAATTCCTCCACAAATACTTCGTGCAAAAGATTGGAAGCGCATTTGGGAGCCTTCAAAAGTGCTTCCTCTAGATGGCTTCCTCTAGATGGCATGAATAGGTATGGTAATGTTTTTCAATGTTATTTGGTGTAGTCTATGGGATTAAAGATTACATAGAGCAATATTGTTCGGCATCTCTTGTGCAGGTACTCCATCTTTTTTCAGCTATCATTTTGGACCCATCTCAAGGTCAACTATCTTCTTGATCCCATGAACATCTTCAAGAATGTAGCATCTGGTATTTAAGAACATGTGATTGGTAAAAGAGACAATGTTAGTGTGCAAGGGAGGATTTGTGTTGAAATTTGAGCATAATGATGAGCTAGGGTGGATCATACACTAGAATCAACATGATTAACAAAGTGTCTACTCCTCCCCTCAAGTTATCTCAGCACACCTAGACCCTGTATCAAGTTCCTTTCTTACTTGACAGTCCGCGACCAGTGCCTCAAGTCCCTAAACTCCATAGTCCTTGACACTCTCTCTCTCAATGTGTCCGAGGCTACTATAAGTGCCCACGACCTTGACTAAAGTGCTCACACATACATCTACCACGTGGCCTACATCATCGGTGGCTCAGAGGTGGTTTTACTTTATTGGGGCAGGTTACATTGGGTTGTGGGGTCTCTCTCTCTCTTTCTCTCTCAGAGATTTCCACATGGCTCCTCACTCTTTGGAGCCTCACATCTTCTCTTGTCTTCAGTCTTCTTGTCGTGGCAGCATCTCTCCACGCGTCCGTCTCTTCTTCCAGTCTTCTCGGGGCAGCTTCTCTTCTTGTGGCAGCTTCTCTTCTCGTGTCCATGTCTTCCTTCAGATCTTCTTCTCGGTGTGGATCCTCTTCTTGGGAAGAGATATTCTTCTTCTTTCATGGCTGGGGCCATGAGCTTGTCCGTCAGGTCATTTTGCTCCATGTGAGCAACATGTTTCAATGTTTTGCTGACAGTTCCTTTGGGCTTTTTATGTTTATTTTGTATCATTATGCGATGCAAACCCAAATTTATGCGGGAGGTCTTACCTCTTGCCTTAATCTGGACAAGGGCAGTGTCTGTTCCCATTTTTACACTGATAAAATGTGCCCAATACATAATGCGTATAGCATTCATTCTCATGCACATTCCAAATGCAACTCTGGCTGTGAATAATCTTGAATTTGAGTGAGATTTACAGGCATTAACCAAGGGTTAAATGCAAAATGATGATTTTCACAATTTTTATCAGCACAATTTTCCCAGAAATTACATTAAATTAAGGGTAACCAATTTGTACGGGATGGTTGGAGTATCAAACCAACTCCGATTTGAAATCTGAAGCTTTAGGGATCTGTATTAGATACCTAATGGTTAATTTGAATCCTCAATTGCACCAAAGTACAGTGATTAGCACTGATTAATCACTGATTAGCAAATTAATGCTCTGGTTTGTGTGCAGAAAACAGAGTATGCGGGGAGCTCAGATCTGGTGCCTTCCACTTCAAATGAGATCAAATGCTTTCAAAGGCATCAATAGCAATGAGTCTAGTAGAGGATTAAGCCAAGAAACACAAGATTTGACCAAATAATGAAAGCTTAATCTCTGTTTTACCAAAGTCACCTGCAGATTTGATGAAGAGCTTGGATCTCTCTGTAGACTTGATGAAATTGATTTCTGTCTTCACCAGCTTGTAGAGCATGCTTGATTACCCTTTGTGCTAAGAGGAATTAGCTCAATTTGATTTGATGAGCTCAAGATCTGCAAATTACTCAGAAAATTCAGCGCTGAAAAAAACGTGAAGATCTCCTGAACCCGCCGGCGGTTTGCTACGTTTTCTTGATGGGCTTGAAGCCAAGGACCTTAGCTAGCTATGGTTAGAAGCTTTTGCCCTAATTTGATGTGTGCTAGATGCTAGAGACCCTCCATTGGCTGGGGGTGAAGGGGAAGATGAAAAACTCACTAAAAACTGATTTTTTTTGCTAATTACCTACTCATCCTGATTAATCCACTAATGGGCTCATAAATCTGGTTGATTCTAGGCATGGCTCTGATACCATGTTGAAATTTGAGCATAATGATGAGCTAGGGTGGATCATACACTAGAATCAACATGATTAACAAAGTGATTAAGAAATGATTAAGACGTAATTAGTGAATAATTAGCAGATAGATTAATGTAGGCATGGATACTCAAAAACTAGCAAATTCTCATTAGGGCTATGCCTCAATTTATAGTGTTTACATCAAGCATCAAATCCCATTGATTTCTCCATGATTCACTCCCTGAATATCTCCACCTTTTGCCTGATTCTCTCCACCTCTTCTCTTTTCCCTGATTATCTCCCAGAATATCTCCACACTCCTAAATTCCCTCATGCTACCCATTATTCTCTCCCAGTAGATTCTTCTAACCTTTTCACAGGTTCTTTCACAATTACATCTCCTCTTTTACAGCCTCTATCCAAGAGCTTGTTCCCACACACACCCTTTTCACTTGTATATTTCAACAATTTGTGGGTCCCAAGACGAATGCATCAAGCTTGGCCACGAGAGGAGGGTGGGTGCGTTTGTCTTCCGTATGCACCTGGGTGCCTTATAGAAAGGTAGCACACTCATCCACTAGGTTGATGACTAAATTTGGTGGAGTTGGCTAAAAATGAGTGGCTATTGTAATTTAACTGATTTTTCTAGTCTACTTGAAATTAGTTGATTTTGATCAAATTATATACAATGTAATTCCATGCTAATTTTTATTATTTCCATTTTTTGTTTTTATCCTAATTTAATATTAACATACCATATATGCCTATCCTAATGCTATTTTCATTATAGGTATTGGAAAATAACCTATGTGATAAACTATCTTGTAGAGCGGCTTGCCATTTCAATAGGCTAATTATCATCTTGTTATTGGATGAAATGCCAAGGCTCTTGCCCACCATAGAGGAATAGGAACTGGGAATCAAAACCCCCATCTTATTCAATCTAGACAAAGGCCCAGACCTAAAGCAGATCCACTGACTGTACCTTAAGGTTTGCAATCTACATGCCTTACATATATGCACCTCTAAGGATATGATGGACACAAGATTTTGGACTCTGCATCCATACTTTGCGGTCTTGTCTAAGAGGCCTTTTGCTCATCACAACCTCATGAAAGCGGTCCTAGCAACCAACTTGCTATGAGCATAGGTTTGAGGATGGGACCAAGAATAGGAAGGGGGCATGTTATGCACCGTACATCATCCAACTATCTTTCTACATATTTCATTCTTTTAGTCTTCAAATTCATGTTGCATAAAGAAATAGGTCATGGGCCAAGGAAGGGAAAGAATAAAAGGCTAGAAGAGAGGACTCAAAGGATAAGGGTTGACCCTCCCTTCAAAAGCTGTATGTATAAAAGCTAAGTCATTTCACTTTGGTTTTCATTCTTCCATGTAAAGTTTGAGGAAATAAAAACTTGGAGCTTCCTTTCCTCTTACTATCTTGTTGCATTGCTATGATTATGTTTTCCCTTTCACCATGCTCATAATTTCCTTTCTCTACTATCTTTCCCCCTCCCTACCCCTTGCATGGAATGCACGAGAGAAGAATCTGAGGTCAACGGAGTGATGATGTTGCAAGATCATGCATATGATGGCTCTCACAAGGAAGTAGCAATGGAGGTTGAGCTCTCCATAGCAGCTTGTTTGGACAATCCCCATGACATGTTAGTTCATTGATTGAGCTTAACACGTTTTAAGTCATAGCTAGTTGCGAAGGTATATGCACAGACTTATGGAATAGGCTATGAAGAGACATCAGTTGCAAGGGTGGCAACTGTGAGAGCAATGATTGCAATGGAGATAGAAAAAGGATGGTGATTGCACCAAATGGATATCAAGAATATCTTCTTGAATGGTGATTTGCAAGATGAAGTTTATATGACATAGCCATAAGGATATGCGGATGATGCACATCTCGATTTTGTATGTAGGTTGTGCAAAACCTTATATGGCTTTGAAAATTCACCCAGAGCATGATGTAACAACATTGGCTAATACCTTGTCACCATTGGATTTGAGATTTCCAATAATGATTTTTCACTCTATGTTGAAAAGAAAGACAGGGGATTGTGCTTATAGTCATCTATGTTAATGATTTGATTACCACAAGAGATAGTGATGCATATGTATGTGATGTCAGGATGCTCTTGAAGAAAAATTTAAAATGGACTTGTTCATGGCAAAGAAATCAACAAGTAGATAGCAACACAGAGTGCTATTATTGTGGGAAGCCTGGACATAAAGAGAAGACCTATTATAAAAAGCAAAATGACTTAAAAAATGGAAAGTTGCAGCAAAGCAACTATGCATCATCCAGTGGGCATGGTGATGATAGAAATGAGCGCCTCTTTATGATGCAGCACATGGTTAACTCCATGATAAAAAATGCTGCAGATTGTAAAAATGTATGGTTTGTTGATTCAGGTGCTTCTAACCACATGACCAGTCATGGTGAGTGGTTCAGTGATGTCAGAAACTTGGAAAAGCCAGGTTATGTTGAAACAGGTGATGATACTGCTCATCCAATTGCACAGGTTGGTAAGGTGCCATTGGCTATGCAGAATGGAAGAACAAAGTACTTGTTAGATGTACTTCATGTTCCAAACATCACCAAGAACTTGATCTCATTTGGCCAAATGGTAGAGCAGGGTTTGCAGGTCAGATTTAAACCTGATGGGTGCTTTGTTGAGGATTTGAAAAATCAGTGCCGCTTGGTTGCAAAAGGCAAAAGAAATGGTAGAATGTTTACCTTGGATGCTAATATCCCAAAAGTGCAGGCTATTATGTTTGCGCATGGAAGAGGTGTCATTGCAGATATTGAAATATGGCACAAGCGCATTGGGCACGTGAACATACAAAGGCTGAAATCTATGCAAACACAGAGTATTGTTGTTGCAGGTTTGCCAAAGTTCAGAGTGGATGGAATGCAAAAGGTATGTGAAGCATGCCAAATGGGTAAGCAGGCCAGACATGCATTTCCACGCAATGCTGAAGTAAGCAACAGGGCTTTGGAAGTGATCCACTCTGATGTGTGGACAACCAAAGCTGCTTCTCTTGGTGGATGCCATTATTAGGTGAGCTTCATTGATGATCACACAAGGAAGGTATGGGTCTATTTTATGAAGCATAAAAGTGAAGTGTTCAGCCACTTCAAAGCCTTTAAGTCTATGGTTGAGAAAGAAAAGGGCATGCAGATAAAAGTGCTAAGATCTGATGGGGGGGGGAGAGTATTTTTCAGAAGAATTCAGTGACTATTTGAAAGAGCAGGGAATTAAGAGGTAATACTCATGCAGATCTACCCCTCAGCAGAATGGGGTTGCAGAAAGAAAGAACAGGCACATTGCAGAAGTTGCAAGGGCTATGCTAAATGAAAAGAAGATGCCTAATTATTTTTGGGCTGAAGCAGTAGCAACTGCTGTGTATATAATGAACAGAACCCCCACTGCAACTGTCCGTAGCATGACGCTTGAGGAAAAGTATACAGGCAGAAAACCAGATATTTCACATCTTAAAGTATTTGGTTGCATTGCTTATGTTCATATCCCTGATGAGAGGAGAACTAAGCTTGATCCCAAGGCAGAAAAATGCAGCTTCATTGGATATTCTCTGCAGCAAAGAGAGTACCGCTGTTATAACCCTTCCACTCATAGGATGCAAGTGAGCAGAGATGTAGTTTTTGATGAAATGAGTTGTTGGTATGGTTCAACAAAAGTTACAGAAGATGTAGATGCAGGAAACGGCAATGCTGCTATGAATGTAGAGCAGCAATCACAAAGTCTGAGTGGACCTGGTGAGTCTTGAGCTAATGGATCCAATGCATGGACAGTAATTGCTATGGCTGCTGCAAAAGGTTGGTCTTTGCATCAAGTGGATGTAAAGAATGCCTTCTTGCATGGTGATTTGCAAGAAGACGTCTATATGATGCAGCCAGAAGGTTATCAAGATGATGCACAACCTGATTTCGTTTGCAGGTTGCGCAGAGCCTTGTATGGCTTAAAACAGGTGCCCAAGGCATGGTCAAACAAAATAGGCCAGTATCTTGTTACCATTGGATTGCAGATTTCTAATGCAGATTTTTCACTTTATGTGAAAAGAACAGATAGAGGAATCGTGCTGGTAGTCATCTATGTAGATGACTTAATTGTTACAGGTGATAGTGACACAGGTGAGATCTTTTATTACTTAAGATCTCCCTTATTCTTGTCCTTTCCCATACATCCAAGAATGTCACATATGGGGGAGTGGGATATCGACTATGTACAACATCAATGACCTTCCCAACTAAACGGCCATTTTGATATTCAAATTTTATAAAATAAATTTTATACAAATTGGAGACGTGCGCAACCTACAAACAAAATGGGGCTGTGCATCATCTTGATAACCTTCTGGCTGCATCATATAGACCTCTTCTTGCAAATCAGCATGCAAGAAGGCATTCTTTACATCCACTTGATGCAAAGACCAACCTTTTGCAGCAGCCATAGCAATTACTATCCATGCATTGGATCCATTAGCTCAGGACTCACCAGGTCCACTCAGACTTTGTGATTGCTACTCTACATTCACAGCAGCATTGCCGTTTCCTGCATCTGCATCTTCTGTAACTTTTGCTGAACCATACCAACAACTCATTTCATCAAAAACTACATCTCTGCTCACTTGCATCCTATGAGTGGAAGGGTTATAACAGCGGTACCCTCTTTGCTGCAGGGAATATCTAATGAAGATGCATTTTTCTGCCTTGGGATCAATCTTAGTTCTCCTCTCATCAGGGATATGAACATAAGCAATGCAACCAAATACTTTAAGATGTGAAATATCTGGTTTTCTGCCTGTATACTTTTCCTCAGGCGTCATGCTATGGACAGCTGCAGTGGGGGTTCTGTTCATTATATACACAGTAGTTGCTATTGCTTCAGCCCAAAAATAATCAGGCATCTTCTTTTCATTTAGCATAGCCCTTGCAACTTCTGCAATGTGCCTGTTCTTTCTTTCTGCAACCCCATTCTGCTGAGGGGTAGATCTCCATGAGTATTTTCTCTGAATTCCCTGCTCTTTCAAATAGTCACTGAATTCTTCTGAAAAATACTCTCCCCCCCATCAAATCTTAGCACTTTTATCTGCATGCCCTTTTCTTTCTCAACCATAGACTTAAAGGCTTTGAAGTGGCTGAACACTTCACTTTTATGCTTCATAAAATAGACCCATACCTTCCTTGTGTGATCATCAATGAAGCTCATCTAATAATGGCATCCACCAAGAGAAGCAGCTTTGGTTGTCCACACATCAGAGTGGATCACTTCCAAAGCCCTGTTGCTTACTTCAGCATTGCGTGGAAATGCATGTCTGGCCTGCTTACCCATTTGGCATGCTTCACATACCTTTTGCATTCCATCCACTCTAAACTTTGGCAAACCTGCAACAACACTCTGTGTTTGCATAGATTTCAGCCTTTGTATGTTCACGTGCCCAATGCACAGACAAGAACCCTAAGAAGGTGGCACAGGCGGTCTCCTACGTAGACAGAGAGTGAAATAAACGGCCATGGATAGCCCGGAACTTTATGATCCGTTTTTGGCAGATGCATACACTCCTACATCTGATGTTTTTGCTTTAGGGTATTTATTACAAACTTTATATGACTTTTGGTAGAAAGTACAAGAGTTGTGGATGGACAATAGTTCCTATGACAAAGTTACCATGGATACTATTATTTATAGAGTCAAAAATTGGATGTGCCTGCCTAATCGCGACGAGTGAAAATCTATTTTGCAAGTAGTGGAATTTTTTAGATCACTAAATACTTACCCAACAAGGGCACAACGTCCTCTTGTAGAGCTATCGGTGTCATTCACCCCAATTTTGTAATGATACAGTATCAGGAGATTAAGTTTCAAGAATGGCACTTTGTTTCTCTCTTCAAAATTTGATATGTGCCCATTGTTTGAAATATTATCTCATTGAGTCTTTGCAATATCTCTCTCCTCTTGTGGTGTTTAAGTTTATGTTTTCTCTTCAAAATTTGATGTGCGCGCATTGTTTGAAGTATTTTTTGAGTCAAGTGGATATTTCTCATTGAGTCTTTGCAATACATATCTCCTCTCGTGGTGTTAAACTTTAAGTTTTTAAGGGTAATGGTCAATTTATCTTACGTTGATCTTTATAGTTCATTAAAATCCTAAAGTCATTTACGTTCATGCAGATATGGCAGAGCGCAAGCAAACGAGCATCAAGAGTTAGCCAAGAAGGCATATGAGCGAATGAAGGCCCTTGCACATGGCCTGACAGCCCGCGAAGCTACGAGAACAGCATGCAGGTTGTCAAAATGGATAAATCCTACTTATGCCTAATGGAAAGACATAAACAAACACGTAACCACAGAGATGATAAAGGAAATATGGCCATGTCCAGTGGCGAGATTAAGAAGGGAAGATGGAAGGTTTCGCGTTGCACTCACAATGATATCAAAATTAATGCCGAGCGCATTTTCTTGGAGGTGTACGGTCGTCCTCTCCATAACGCCGACGCTCCACTCTATTTTGCTAAGATGCTATATGCACAATTTATCCTAGAAACTCCTAGGGACTTTGCCTCCAGAGAGGCCACTGTCAACACCCATGACATACGTGAAGAGACAGTGACATTCACAAGGGAGGAACTTGCTCTCATGGTGGAGGGTGCTGGATTGGAGTTAAACAAGGTCAAAGAAAGCTTAGGGGCATAGCTAGCAGAGAAGGAGAAAGAATCTGAGCGATTATCTCAAGCATCAACTCCTCCCCCGGCTAATAGAGGGATTCAAGAGCAGCTCACAAAGATCAGCCAAGATGTACAGACCATCTCTTCACGTATTGCTCCTGTGCGCCAAGGAAACCACATCTCTCATTTTTTGATACATCCTGATCTTGTGGGAGTTTCTGCTGAGGCTACTAGTTCCTCCACCCCCAATGTCCTGTATGTTACAAAGTATTCGATGGGTGGAGCGGCCAGTATATACTACCCTGTGGACACTACTACCACTTAATATGTTTAGTGAGGCAAATGCAAAATATTTCCACATGTGCATTGTGCAGTGTCCCAATAAATCAAGGTATTTATACAGTGTTCGGCATGGCTAGCGAATATAAACCACCAGGACCTTTAGATGCAACTCCTAGTGCAATTCACAATTTATTTCAAGATGAAAGCTAAGAAAGACATAAATCCTACTTTTGTATTGATAATTTCTCCAAATACGATCATTTGTACAAGTACTTTTTATGAAATTAATGAAATGACTTCTTCCTCTATGTCAGTATCTTGCTCCAAAATTCTTTCACCGTTTACCCTCTCGTCTGCTAAATTAAGTTCATCTAAGTCAATGTCTAAATTCTTTCACCGTTTACCCTCTTTTCTGCTAAATTAAGCTCATCTAAGTCAATGTCTAAATTGTCTTCTATCTCAAGGGTGGTGCACGACGTGCGTCACATCAAAGTTCTTGTCTACTACATCATCACAATTGTACATCCATCTAGGCATATCTTCTTCATACTCTTCGCTTTCAATGTCTCGCAAGATCTTTTCATTGCAATACATGTAAACAAGTTTATCTGCTTGATCTGCAAGAAGTCGATTGCGAATAGTACTGTGAATATATTTGTACATGCTCCAGTTTCTTTCTGAGCCTGAGTTTGAAGAGCACTGACTTAGAACCTTCATTGCAAGGTTGCGCAATAAAGCATAATGCTCACCACCATTCATCATCCACCACTTCCATGCAGGTTGCTCTTTAGCCATTTGTTGAACAAGGGAGTTGGAAAATAAACCCTCTTTCAATCGAAATGAGGTCATCTCCTTTATGCATTTTACACGATCATCAACATTATTATAGAAAGTGTTTACCACTTTATAAAAATCTTGCACCACCTCAACGTTGGACATCAAATCCATATTCCAATATTCAGGATCTAACATGTAAGCAGCACTGTGTAGTGGTGAATGCGCTCCAATCCATCTAGCATTAAAGTACTTCAATAGGACTTTTCTTTGTCTACTGGAGAATGGTACATGCCATTGCTTTTCCACCACTGAATGCTCTAATTTCTCAGGACACTCCAAACTCCGCTGGACAGTCCACACCATTGCATCCATGCTTTCCCAAGATTAGGCGCTCTTTGATCAAGACTTCGTACGGCATACATAACAGGCATCATTACATGGTATGCATCCATCACACTGTTCCACCAACTTCTTCTCGTATAAGCGCTGCCTTCAAGACTTTGATTTTCTCTTTCACTTTTTCAAGTTGAGTGCTCTCCCAGTCATGAAATGCCATGCATGTAAATGTTTCGCAAACTGCATCTTTATTTCGAAGAAGAGACTCAAAAGTGTAAAAGTGACTGCAAAACCTAGTCTCCGCTGGAAGCTTTAACATAACTGACATGCGAGGTCGAAAAATATCTAGCACTCTGTCTCTTGAGCATGAATCTCACAAGCTGGCGAGCAGTGTCAACGATTGAGGCAAACCATTTGGTATGATCACTTTTATACCAATCTTTTAATACAAGATTCAAACTATGAGTATTACAGCCTACCGGAAAAACATGTGGATATTGTCACTGTAGGATTTTGGATGCATTCTTGCAATTCTTTGCATTGTCCATGACGACTTGGACTACATTTTTGGCACCCACTTCCTCTATCACAGAGCCAATGACTTGAGCAATGTAAGCCCCAGTTTTGATTGAACTAGCAGAATCCACGGCACGGATGAAAGTCTCACCTCTAGGTAAAATAGCCATTATATTAATTAATGGTTTTCTTTGTACATTAGACCATCCATCACTTACTATACTACATCCAGAAAGCTCTATATTGCTAAGAATTATTCTTTGTACACGTTCTTTTACTTGCGCATAACATTTCTCTAATAGATCATTTCGCATAGCATGGTACGTAGGCGGTGAAAACCCTGGTCCTCCAAACTCACCAATTTTCTTCCATGCTCTCTTCCAATGCTCACTATCCACCATCATCATAGCACTCCCAGAGAAGTAAATCGCTTCAGCAAGGGCGAGTTGTGCATCATCGAGCCGACCTTGACGTAGGCTTTCTTGCAATGAAGTTTGACGCATGGGTATATTTCCTACGTCAAAGTTCCGCTTGTTTGCAGGAAGATGCACTGGGTAGATTACTTTCTGGTTGCACATTGATGTTCGGAGTACAAGCAGGCGATGTAGCGGGTGTTTGATGATTAGAACAACAGTGTTCTTGCTGCCTTGATACATTAACGGTAGGAGTGTCATGTTTTCTTGAATCTTTCTTTTGAATTTCTTCTCTTATACGTTTGGCCACTACAGGTGCAGAGGGGTGGGTACATGACTTTTTCTTCGGTCTGCCTAAACAGTGTTCTCTTAGTCGAGGCGCCCCACCTGATTTTACTGCATGGCATAGATTACACTCCCAATCTATGAATCGATCACCAATGTTAATTGCATATTGCCACTCTATCCCAGGTGCCTTTTTTTTCCTACTATTTGGAATTTGGACTTTATTGGAGGTATCACTGGATCCAACATTGTCCTCCATCTCAACAAATAACCTATTCAACCAAGCATATAACAATGAATACACAAATGAAAAAACAACAGTCACTCACGTATTACAAAACATACATTAGCAGACAAACTACTTCAAAACTATCTTGACAAATACAAAAGATCATCACATAACACAAAACTACTTCGAAACTATCATGCACATTGCACCCCCAATGAAGGATGCCTTTTGTACCCAATTAAGGATACTTTACACAATCAAAGATCTATGCTTGCCCAATACTCTAGTATAGGACAATAGACTTTCTCTAACATTCACAAAGAAAATCAAACATCTATGCTTGCCCAATAGTCTAGTATAGGACAATAGACCCTTGTCTACTCTAAACTATATCAAGTATCAAGAACCAATAGAAGCCCCTAAAGAGGACTCTTGGCTCCATCAAACCATTCATAAAGCAGAATGAGGTAGATTACCTACGTAGCTCAAATGCAAAGCTGAATGACTCCAAATTTGTCCCTAAATCTACGCAAGTATTAGCTACGAACCACTCCCTGTCCCTAATTCAAAGAACTAAGGACGAGTGGCTCAATAGCCTTAGGAGTGCCTACAAGGAAAGACGACAGCCCCCAAGATAAGGACGTTCTTCCCAAGAGGACAATTCTAGCAACTCGAGAGCTCTACAAGTACTTTGAGGAGAGATATCACGCCCCCAAAACAAGGACTATCTCCCCAAAAGTTCCACGATGGGTGTCGGGCAGTGTTTATAAACAGAACAGAACCCCGTCGATGTTCTCTGGTTTTCTTGGCAGGCCCGCCGGGATATCTGCTTATCCTGATGGGCCCGCCGGGAAAACAAGAAGCCCGGAGGTGTTACGGGACTAGTGGGTTCTAGCAGGTCATTGCTCAGGTCATTTGAATATACAATATGATCACAAGTTTTAATATGTTAACGATAGGTTTTGTTAACGTGATCACGAAATTGTGAAGACATTAATGAAATCCCTGTATATATCTATCTAATGCAAAAATAAATAAACCAAAATCATCACTTTAGAGGTTTCAAGTACCTGTCGACCGTATGCTCTCATGGCTTTCTCAAACTGCATGTGTGTAATACGTCCCTGGGATTTGAAGAGGGCCCACGTGTCACGTCTGCTATGCCAACAAGTATATGCAGCCTCATGGGATATGGGCTTCCTCCCCATAACCTGTCGTCGTTGTGAGGTAACATAGTTTGTAAGAACAAAATATTCATAGAATCAATGCAAGTAATAAATCAAATAAGGTTTAGAGATAGTTATGAACTCTGCCTCCCATGACTCAATGCCTCCAGATCCGAAATGGAACAATCCAATGGTCTCCATCTTAATCCTCTGTGCCTCCACATGCTACCTGCCCTTCACACCACCCTTTGCTTGTTTCTTTGGCTCCTTGCACTCGCATTTGTGGGCAATGATAGATTTCTCGGTGGTATAATAACTTGCAGCTTGATTTACCCGATCATCATGTGTGAGTTTCTTCAGGTGAGATCTTTTATTACTTAAGATCTCCCTTATTCTTGTCCTTTTCCATACATCCAAGAAAGTCGCATATGGGGGATTGGGATACCGACTATGTACAACATCAATGACCTTCCTAAATGGCCATTTTGATATTCAAATTTTATAAAATAAATTTTATACAAATTGGAGACCACCCTATGCATATATTCCATCACTTCTTTCCCCCTTGCATCCATCACTATCCGCCTTCTATCTGTCACATCATAATATATGTCTCCCCCTACCTATGTCACCTCCTCCTCATTCTCACTATCCCCTCTAACCCCTCCCTTTCATTTTCTCCCTCTATCTCCTCTCTCACCACATGGCCTATCACTCCCCTTACCACAACGCCCGCTGCAACCTCCACTTGCACTCTTCCTACAATGGCATCTACTCCACTCCATACTATGGGTGGAGTCGTGGGGGGAGTGTGTACATGACTGTGGTCTCGAACTCGTAGGTACAGAAGGTTGTTGGGTGACCTGTGTGCTCATAATGGGGTTGTCGGAAAGACCATATTAGGGTGTCTAGGAGGGGGATAGGCTTTCATATAATCGGCAAGCTAATTTGATTTAGGGATGTGCCCAAAGTGATTTAACATCTCTATCATCTAAGCAGCATACACAAATGGATCGGATGATGAATCTAGATTCATGAGATTAACTACAGAAAAAGCATTTGTGTGCATCATGCATTAGAATAATTTGTGCATCAAGCATCATGCCTTAGAAACACGTGTAGAATCTCGTGTAGAACCACGAGTATAATTCTATGTAGAAGTGCATGTAGCAGCACATGTACACTATGTTAACACAGGCCAAATGCTGGAATACATGCCTTCCTACATGCGCTCCTTCCAAAACACTTTTGGAAAAAAATGGCCAACCAACCGACCACCATTGACAAAATGATAGGGCTAGATAGAACTCATGTCCTTTTCATGACACCTTGCAAGAAGTACATACTGGTAGAAGACAAAGAAAGCACCATGGACACTTGCATAAACAAAGTAAAGCAAAGGAAAAGGGCAAAGTCACTCACCTCTTGAGAGGTGAGTTCTCCTTCTGAATCTGCTTGTGTGTATGTCCTCTTCCACCTAAGTAGCTATTCTTGGAGTAGTCCCTCGTATGCTTTGTGGCAAAACCTTGAGAGTGAGAGGTGAAGTAAAGAAATGTCAGTTTGGAATGAGAAAACAACGGCCGCGTTTAGGTTTGATGTAGATGGGCACGTGTAAAAGCGCGTGTAAAAGTGTGTGTTAGTTTACCTTGCTACGCATATACACGTGTATTTTAACAATGTACATGCACGTATATACCTATTTTACATAGAATATACGTGCATATACATGCAACACAGAGATATTTTTCACCCAATTTACAAACAATTTACAGATAGATGTTTGCTAATTATGAAACAAGAAATCATAGAGACATACTATCAAAAACTATTGATGGATATGTTTGTTTGTGTCAACAGGATGTCATCAATCTCCTGGAACAGTTCTGGAAGATGAGTCAATGCATCACTGTGATCGTGATGTGTAGTTGGGACAAAGGATCAAGTATATGTGTAATGGATGTCAAGGATGCATTGTCTGTGCACGTCGAAGTATGTTGAATCATATTTCCATGTATGGGAAATGGAATCAAATAGGTTTATAGGTGAGTAAAAGCAAACTGATAGTGTCCAAACTATTGATGGTATCCAAATTACTTATGTTTTCATATGTACTCTAATTGGAATAGGATGCAATACCACACCCTAACATGGTGCCCTACACTCGACGTGATCATGCAAAGTGTGAATGAGATGATACAGGAGCTTCAAGATCTGCCATCAGAGATGAATGGGAAGAGGATGACAATAGCCCTCCACCCCACGAAGTCGTGTGGAAGAGGAAGTGTTTGATGATATGGTGCGGCATCTGTTTAGGGATGATCCCAAAAAGATGGACCACGATGATATGGAACAAGAGCATCTTTACACAACTTCATCGACACTAATATTTGAAGGGTGCACATTCTCTATTCTACGTGCTTCACTTGAACTACTCAATCTACAAACAATTTATGGATGGAGTAGTGAGGTCTTAACATGTTACTGAAGTAAGCATTCTAAACTACAAGTTAGAATTAGTAGTTATTCAACTTGCAATGAATAAATCTATATATTTTAATCATTTATGATATTGGTTATGTGACATCTCTTGGAGGATTGGATTATGATCGCATGCATGCATGCATCAATGATTGCATTCTCTTTCGTGGGATGCATAAGGAGGCTCAACGTTGTTCAACTTGTGGCAAGGCACGGTATAGAACAAACGTCCAATTTTGATGTACCCTTGTAAAGTCTTGCGACACTTTCTTATAATTCCTCGCATCAAATAAATGTTCAAGTGCAAATCTATAGCAAAGCTCATGTCATGGCATTCCTTGCATCAATCTGACGATGGCATGTGAAGAATTCCCGTAGACATTCTTGCTTGGAATCATGTTGAAGATAAGTGACCCAGCTTTAAAACATAGCCCAAAAACTTGAGACTTGGACTAAGTATAGATGGTGTGAATTCATTTAATTTTAGAAGCATTGCATACAGTGTGTGGCCAGTTGTGCTTATCTTCCACCATCAATGGTAATAAAGAAGGGACATCTTATGTTATCCCTTCTAATTCGAGGGAAACATAAAGTAAAGCACATGGATGTTTGTCTCAAACCATTGATTGATGAGTTGGAGGAACTATGGAGAGGTGTTGTAGTAGTTGACATTAGTAGGCCTCCCTCCTCTCAATACTTAGACTTGAAAGTGGTGTTGATGTGGACAATGCATGACATCCTAGGATACAATGATTGTTCTAGTAAGAATTCTAATTAACTCTCTACTCTAATACTTTTTATTATTTTAATTATAAACACCTCTTTATTTTAACTTGTTTTATATTTTAACAGATTTGAAAATATTGGGTAAACATGCATGTGCCATTTGTGGTTCTTCGTTGGTATAAGAGTATGCCAACAACATGAGTAAGACCATATTCGATAATCATTATCAATTTCTCCCATCAGATCATCCTAAATATGTTGCTAGTAAGAGTAAAATTCCTCCACAAATACTTCGTGCAAAAGATTGGAAGCGCATTTGGGAGCCTTCAAAAGTGCTTCCTCTAGATGGCTTCCTCTAGATGGCATGAATAGGTATGGTAATTTTTTTCAATATTATTTGGTGTAGCCTATGGGATTAAAGATTACATAGAGCAATATTGTTCGGCATCTCTTGTGCAGGTACTCAATCTTTTTTCAGCTATCATTTTGGACCCATCTCAAGGTCAACTATCTTCTTGATCCCATGCACATCTTCAAGAATGTAGCATCTGGTATTTAAGAACATGTGATTGGTAAAAGAGACAATGTTAGTGTAAGGGAGGATTTGTGGGTCCCAAGACGAATGCATCAAGCTTGGCCACGAGAGGAGGGTGGGTACGTTTGTCTTCCGTATGCACCTTACTAGATTCTATCAAAGTAGGAGGAGAAGCAAGTGAAGCAAGCCATCACTACTTTGCGTAGTCCCACTAGAAGTATGAGATCATTGATTGGAGCCTTTACAACTACTAAGAAAAGAGGTGTGGAATAACTATGCAGCTTGAAGTCTTAGGATTGGCATAAAATGCTCCAAGTGTTTCCCAAGTGTTGTACATTCAAATTAAATTTTGGGAGACCTCAAATCTAATAATCAACCATACATGTGCTCTTATATGCACAGTTCATATTACTTTCTAACATCGAGCATTATGCAAAGAAGACTTTGAAGAAACGTATTTATAAGGTGGGCAAGCTTGTGAGGTATTTCCCATGCACCACACCCTTCATTATACCTTGGACTTTGATTTGAAAGTTCTTCAAAATGCACGTGAGGTATAACATGCTATTTATTTTTTTCCATGAGCTTCAAAGCAATAGATCCCACCACGTTGGATGGTGCCCGCATTATGGCAATGGAGGTGGTTTGTTTGGTGGAGGGTTCCTTTCCGCGAACCATTCTCACGAGCCGACTACATCTCATTGTGCATTTGGTGGATGAGCGAGCTACATCTCTTTGGTGGGCGAGATTGCTTTATGCGGCACTGTACATGCACACTAGATGTCCTTCCTAGAGCACTTCATGAAGACCTTAAAAGACTTTATGAGGCAAAGTGTAAGACCCAAAGAAATCATGGCGGCTGAGGGTTGGTTGATACAAAAGTCTCTTGTATATATTTCGAAATTTCTTGGTCAAGTGGACAGCTCTTTGCCAGGACTATGGAGCAATGAAGAGGACTTAAGGATGACCTCTATTATGCCTCAAGGAAAAGGATAGATTAAAGTAGCTGATAAAGCATTTAGTGATAATCTTAATTTCACTTGCATCCTTAACAGTGATGTTGGGTTATAAGATATAAGGATGCAAAGACAAGAAGGCAAGCAGAAAGAGCTCTCTTTTGGATGCAGTATGGCTCTTGTAAGGCATAACATAACCATCTAGTAATACTTCTAAATGATATCCATGTTGATTGGTTGCATGAGGAAATGGGAGAGAGCAAAGAGAGACAAGGGGATGCATATCGCGAGACGAAAGAATGGGAGTATGCACAAGGATGCATGTTAAAGATACATACATATAATGTTTTGCATTAGTTATAAGTGATTTGCTTTTAATGATTCACATTGCTTACAGAGTTGCATTTGTTTTGGTCCAGTGCACTATGTTGTGAAAGTAAGCATTTTCAAACACAAAGAATCGATGATAATAGGAATACACAAGATTGCGGTGTCATTAGTAGCTTTGAGGGAGCCAATGGAAAAATAGACGATTATTGTGGCATAATCCAAGATATTTTTAGGCTTGAGTCTCGTCGCTTCTTTTTGTATATTTTGAATGTCAAATGGCAAATGAACGTGGTGGAAAAAGGGCATAATACAACGATAAAATGCCATGCAAGTGGCTATGTAACTATTGACTCTACAAAGTTTTGCAAACAAAGAAAGATAGATTAGTATTGCCAACAACAATGTGAGCAAGTATGCATTTTTTTATTATTGTGTTTCCTATACATATATATCTTACCTCATGTCTTGACTTTTGATATGCTAATTGTATGTGTATTTGTATAGGTTATCTATCAACCAATGGTGCATGACACTAAATGGTGGTACATCATCTCTATTGCACCACATTCCAAAGTGATGTATAATGCATTCATTGATATGGAGGATGCAACAAGTTGTAATGAAGATGATGTTGAACCTGCCAATGAAGATGTTGATGATTAAGAAATAAGAGAGGATCATGATAATGAGGATGAGTGTGCCATTTCTCATGATCATGAGGATGACCCTACCATTGGTGCTGATGGTGATGTTGATGTGGATGAGGGCATCGGTACCATTATCAGTAGATAGATCGATAGTGAATTAAATTTATTCATTGCCTTACAAATTGATCCAATGGTGGATATTGACATTGAAGATGAGATCAAATTTTAACTAATCCATCATTGAGGATGACCCTACCATTGGTGCTGATGGTGATGTTGATGTGGATGAGGGCATCGGTACCATTATCAGTAGATAGATCGATAGTGAATTAAATTTATTCATAGCCTTACAAATTGATCCAATGGATATTGACATTGAAGATGAGATCAAATTTTAACTAATCCATCATTGTATCATTCTATGTTGATGACAATTCTATTGTATGTGTTGTCTTACAGTCATCATCTCATGATTTGTTTTTAAATACACATTGTTGTAAATGAATGTAGTGGGATTGTGTAATGGCATTGTACTGTGGTATGGATTTACTTTAAAAATATGGTGTTTTTCTTTTAAATATTTTTTCCTAGTTTTGCATGTAAAAGAGCATGTATATGTGCATCTATAACACAATAGTTCTGCATGTATAAACGTGCTTTTACATGCACTGTTTTTGTCAGTATACATGTGTGTGTAACTACAGACTTACACACGCCTGATATTACTCAAGTACGTGGGTGATAATCAGGGATTTCATTAACATCTTCACAATTTCGTGATCACGTTAACAAAACCTGTTGTTAACATATTAAAACTTGTGATCACATTGTATATTCACATGACCTGAGCAATGACCTGCCAGAACCCACTAGTCCCGTAACACCTCCGGGCTTCTTGTTTTCCCGGCGGGCCCGCCGGGATAAGCAGATATCCCAGCGGGCCCGTCGGGAAAACCAAAGAACACCGACGGGGTTTTGTTTTGTTTATAAACACTGCCCGACACCCATCGTGGAACTTTTGTGGAGATAGTCCTTGTTTTGTGGAGATAGTCCTTGTTTTGGGGACGTGATATCTCTCCTCAAAGTACTTGTAGAGCTCTCGAGTTGCTTGAAGAACGTCCTTATCTTGGGGGCTGTCGTCTTTCCTTGTAGGCATTCCTAAGGCTATTGAGCCACTCGTCCTTAGTTCTTTGAATTGGGGGCAAGGTGTGGTTCGTAGCTAATACTTGTGGAGATTTAGGGACAAATTTGGAGTCATTCAGCTTTGCATTTGAGCTATGTAGGTAATCTACCTCATTCTGTTTTATGAATGGTTTGATGGAGCCAAGAGTCCTGCTTAGGGGCTTCTATTGGTTCTTGATACTTGATATAGTTTAGAGTAGACAAGGGTCTATTGTCCTATACTAGAGTATTGGGCAAGCATAGAACTTTGATTTTCTTTGTGAATGTCAGAGAAGGTCTATTGTCCTATACTAGAGTATTGGGCAAGCATAGATCTTTGATTGTGTAAAGTATCCTTAATTGGGTACAAAAGGCATCCTTCATTGGGGGTGCAATGTGCATGATAGTTTCGAAGTAGTTTTGTGTTATGTGATAATCTTTTGTATTTGTCAAGATAGTTTCGAAGTAGTTTGTCTGCTAATGTATGTTTTGTAATACGTGAGTGACTTTGTTGTTTTTTCATTTGTGTATTCATTGTTATATGCTTGGTTGAATAGGTTATTTGTTGAGATGGAGAACAATGTTGGATCCATTCATACCTCCAATAGAGTCCAAATTCCAAATAGTAGAAAAAAAAAGGCACCTAGGATAGAGTGGCAATATGCAATTAACGTTGGTGATCGATTCATAGATTCGGAGTGTAAGCTATGCCATGCAGTAAAATCAAGTGGGGCGCCTTGACTAAGAGAACACTTTTTAGGCAGACCGAAGAAAAAGTCATGTACCCACCCCTCTGCACCTGTAGTGGCCAAATGCATAAGAGAAGAAATTCAAAAGAAAGATTCAAGAAAACATGACACTCCTACCGTTTATGTATCAAGGCAGCAAGAACACTGTTGTTCTAATCATCAAACTCCCGCTACATCGCCTGCTTGTACTCCGAACGTCAATGTGCAACCAGAAAGTAATCTACCCAGTGCATCTTCCTGCAAGCGAAACTTTGACGTAGGAAATATACCCATGCGTCAAACTTATTGCAAGAAAGCCTACATCAAGGTCGGATCGATGATGCACAACTCGCCCTTGCTGAAGCGATTTACTTCTCTGGGAGTGCTATGATGATGGTGGACAGTGAGCATTGGAAGAGAGCATGGAAGAAAATTGGTGAGTTTGGAGGACCAGGGTTTTCACGTCCTACGTACCATGCTATGCCAAATGATCTATTAGAGAAATGTTATGCGCAAGTAAAAGAACGTGTACAAAGAATAATTCTTAGCAATATAGAGCTTTTTGGATGTAGTATAGTAAGTGATGGATGGTCTAATGTACAAAGAAAACCATTAATTAATATAATGGTTATTTCACCTAGAGGTGAGACTTTCATCCGTGCCGTGGATTCTGCTGGTTCAATCAAAACTGGGGTTTACGTTGCTCAAGTCATTGGCTCTATGATAGAGGAAGTGGGTGCCAAAAATGTAGTCCAAGTCATCATGGACAATGTAAAGAATTGCAAGAATGCATCCAAAATCCTACAGCGACAATATCCACATGTTTTTTCGGTAGGCTGTAATACTCATAGTTTGAATCTTGTATTAAAAGATTGGTATAAAAGTGATGATACCAAATGGTTTGCCTCAATCGTCGACACTGCTCAGCTTGTGAGATTCATGCTCAAGAGATAGAGAGTGTTAGATATTTTTCGACCTCGCATGTCAGTTATGTTAAAGCTTCCAGCGGAGACTAGGTTTTGCACTCACTTTTACACTTTTGAGTCTCTTCTTCGAAATAAAGATGCAGTTTGCGAGACATTTACATGCATGGCATTTCATGACTGGGAGAGCACTCGACTTGAAAAAGTGAAAGAGAAAATCAAGGTCTTGAAGGCAGTGCTTACGAGAAGAAGTTGGTGGAATAGTGTGATGGATGCAGTGTGATGGATGCATACCATGTAATGATGCCTGTTATGTATGCTGTACGAAGTCTTGATCAAAGAGCGCCTAATCTTGGGAAAGCATGGATGCAATGGTGGACTGTCCAGCAGAGTTTGGAGTGTCCTGAGAAATTAGAGCATTTAGTGGTGGAAAAGCAATGGCGTGTACCATTCTCCAGTAGACAAAGAAAAGTCCTATTGAAGTACTTTCATGCTAGATGGATTGGAGTGCATTCACCACTACACAGTGCTGCTTACATGTTAGATCCTGAATATTGGAATATGGATTTGATGTCCAACGTTGAGGTGGTGCAAGATTTTTATAAAGTGGTAAACACTTTCTATAATAATGTTGATGATCGTGTAAAGTGCATAAAGGAGATGACCTCATTTCGATTGAAAGAGGGTTTATTTTCCAACTCCCTTGTTCAACAAATGGCTAAAGAGCAACCTGCATGGAAGTGGATGATGAATGGTGGTGAGAATTATGCTTTATTGTGCAACCTTGTGATGAAGGTTCTAAGTCAGTGCTCTTCAAACTCAGGCTCAGAAAGAAACTGGAGCATGTACAAATATATTCACAGTACTATTCGCAATCGACTTCTTGCAGATCAAGCAGATAAACTTGTTTACATGTATTGCAATGAAAAGATCTTGCGAGACATTGAAAGCGAAGAGTATGAAGAATATATGCCCAGATGGATGTACAATTGTGATGATGTAGTAGACGAGAACTTTGATGTTGGACGCACGTCGTGCACCACCCTTGAGATAGAAGACAATTTAGACATTGACTTAGATGAGCTTAATTTAGCAGACGAGAGGGTAAACGATAAAAGAATTTTGGAGCAAGATACTGACATAGAGGAAGAAGTCATTTCATTAATTTCATAAAAAGTACTTGTACAAATGATCGTATTTGGAGAAATTATTAATACAAAAGTAGGATTTATGTCTTTCTTAGCTTTTATCTTGAAATAAATTGCGAATTGCACTAGGAGTTGCATCTAAAGGTCCTGGTGGTTTATATTCGCTAGCCATGCTGAACACTATATAAATACCTTGATTTATTGGGACACTGCACAATGCACATGTGGAAATATTTTGCTTTTGCCTCACTAAACATATTAAGTGGTAGTAGTGTCCACAGGGTAGTATATACTGGCCACTCCACCCATCGAATACTTTGTAACATACAGGACATTGGGGGGTGGAGGAACTAGTAGCCTCAGCAGAAACTCCCACAAGATCAGGATGTATCAAAAAATGAGAGATGTGGTTTCCTTGGTGCACAGGAGCAATACGTGAAGAGATGGTCTGTACATCTTGGCTGATCTTTGTGAGCTGCTCTTGAATCCCTCTATTGGCCGGGGGAGGAGTTGACGCTTGAGATAATCGCTCAGCTTCTTTCTCCTTCTCTGCTAGCTGTGCCCCTAAGCTTTCTTTGACCTTGTTTAACTCCAATCCAGCGCCCTTCACCATGAGAGCAAGTTCCTCCCTTGTGAATGTCACTGTCTCTTCACGTATGTCATGGGTGTTGACAGTGGCCTCTCTGGAGGCGAAGTCCACTGGAGTTTCTAGGATAAATTGTGTATATAGCATCTTAGCAAAATAGAGTGGAGCATCGGCATTATGGAGAGGACGACCGTACACCTCCAAGAAAATGCACTCGGCATTAATTTTAATATCATTGTGAGTGCAACGTGAAACCTTCCATCTTCCCTTCTTAATCTCGCCATCTGGACATGGCCATATTTCCTTTATCATCTCTGTGGTTACGCGTTTGTTTATGTCTTTCCATTGGGCATAAGTAGGATTTGTCCATTTTGACAACCTGCATGCTGTTCTCGTAGCTTCGCGGGCTGTCAAGCCATGTGCAAGGGCCTTCATTCACTCATATGCCTTCTTGGCTAACTCTTGATGCTCGTTTGCTTGCGCTTTTGCCATATCTGCATGAACGTAAATGACTTTAGGATTTTAATGAACTGTAAAGATCAACGTAAGATAAATTGACCATTACCCTCAAAAACTTAACATCACGAGAGGAGATATGTATTGCAAAGACTCAATGAGAAATATCCACTTGACTCAAACAATACTTCAAACATTGTGCGCACATCAAATTTTGAAGAGAAAACATAACCTTAAACACCACAAGAGGAGAGAGATATTGCAAAGACTCAATGAGATAATATTTCAAACAATGGGCACATATCAAATTTTGAAGAGAGAAACAAAGTGCCATTCTTGAAACTTAATCTCCTGATACTGTATCATTACAAAATTGGGGTAAATGACACCGATAGCTCTACAAGAGGACATTGTGTCCTCGTTGGGTCAGTATTTAGTGATCTAAGAAATTCCACTACTTGCAAAATAGATTTTCGCTCGTCGCGATGAGGCAGGCACATCCAATTTTTGACTCTATAAATAATAGTATCCATGGTAACTTTGTCATAGGAACTATTGTCCATCCACAACTCTTGTACTTTCTGCCAAAAGTCATATAAAGTTTGTAATAAATACCCTAAAGCAAAAACATCAGATGCAGGAGTGTATGCATATGCCAAAAACGGATCATAAAGTTCCAGGGCTATCCACGGCCGTTTATTTCGCTCTGTGTCTGCGTAGGAGACCGCCTGTGCCACCTTCTTAGGGTTCTTATCTGCTTCAAATACAAAATTGAGAGACACCCGTTTTTTGGGCGCTCTCAGCAGTAACCCCCAATCGATAATACCTACGTGTGGCTTCAACTCTTTTGTAAAATCTAACACTACATTGAATGGATGTAGGTCGGTATGTACAATTCCTGCTAAATGTGCTACCGCTAGGCCTTCCACCAGGGCATGCATAATATGTGGCATGGTTATTACTATTTATTTTATTTTAGAAAGTTCTAGATGACTTAAAGGAATATTATCGGGCGGGGATTGTCTCCATCCTCGATCCAAATGGAAAATTGCTCTCGTGAACTCACTGAATCTGAAGGGGACCTTCAAAAGAGTATCACCAAGCGAGCCGCCATTATAGTATGGAAAAATAGTGATCCAAGGAGATTCTTTTGTGAAGGCAATACACCTGACAATTGATGGTTGTAGAACCTGCATGCCCTGCTCTGCTTGGAAGCTCTCGAACTTGGCGCTACCTTCTCCTTTGTAGTGCTTTCCGCAAAAAGTAATGTGCTCTGGCAAAAATGATATACCTTTAATTGTATACTCTTTTACTGTGCCAAAAACACCCGAGCCTATTGTTTGCCCTTCGAGTAGAGCCTCGTGCGGGATGCCAATGAGGTGTGTGCACATAGAATTGTAGATTGTACGATTAATGGCACCTGTCCCACTCGCATCTGCCTAGCTGGACATTGCAGCGACGTCCTGGGCAATGCGCACTCTTTTGGGGAGTGACTCTACATCCAGCGCCTTCATGCGCTTGCTCTTGGCTCTTTGCTCGCTCCATACAGCGTCCCATAACTGTAGACGATGCATATTAGCTTTAGGCGTGGCAGCATCTCTAAGATCATTGCATGCTACACGTATGCTCCCCAAAATGGTTCGTGTTATATGTTGATGGTTGAAATCTTCTATCTTTTGTCTATCAAGCAACTCAGCGTTGCCTCCGCTTCGAAGTCGACACTGTGATGACTGCTTCAATGCGAATTGCTTGTAGAACGATTTTACGCTCTTCAGGGGAAAGCATGTTGGTCGTCTTCGTAAATCTAGCAAATATCACTAAACACAATAAAAATAGAATATTAAACAACATTACTGAAATCAACATCAAGCAAACATGAGAGAACAGCAACAAGTGTATCATTACTTATCAATGTTCAAACAAAAATGGAATATCAAATAATTTTACTAAAATCAACATCATCCAATACATCATCAAATGTGAGAGAACAGCAACAAGTGTATCATTACTTATCAATGATCAAACAAATACGGAATATCAAACAATATTACTGAACTCAACATCATGCAATACATTATCGAACGTGAGACAACCGCAACAAGTCATTATTACTTATCAAGTGTATACATGTTGCACTCCTCATCTACACACCTATCTCATATGACACAGAGAGAGAGAGAGAGAGTTGTGAAGTGTATTATGAGAGAGAGAGGGGGGGGAGGAAGAGAGAGAGGTGTGATAGATAGAGAGAGAGGGGACATTAGATGACATTTTTAATAGTTTTGTGAGTTCCTAAAGAGAGGTGTGATAGATAGAGAGAGAGGGGACATTAGATGACATTTTTAATAGTTTTGTGAGTTCCCAAAGAGAGGAAAACAATGTTTTGTATTCCTAAAGCACTCCTCATCTACACACCTATCGTGATAGAGAGAGAGTTGTGAAGTGTATCATGAGAGAGAGAGAGAGTTGTGAAGTGTATCATGAGAGAGAGAGAGAGAGAGAGAGAGGAGAGGAAGAGAGAGAGTTGTGACAGATAGAGAGAAGAAACATTAGATGACATTTTTAATATTTTTGTGAGTTCCTAAAGAGGAAAATAATGTACTATTTTAATTTTTAAGTAAATAGAGGGAGAAAAAAGAAATTATTAGGAATTACGTATATTTTAAGAGAAAAAAAAGAAATCCATTTACACATCTATCGTGTTGTGAAGTGTATCATGAGAGAGAGAGAGAGAAAGAGTTGTGAAGTGTATCATGAGAGAGAGAGAGAGGGGGGCAGGAAGAGAGAGAGAGATTCATTTTTTTGAGTTACGATATTATGAAATAAAACGTAAAGACAATATGATGTAAACTTTGATCCATGAAATACTCATGCCGCGTTAGCAACCAAGTATCGCATGGATCACACACAATAAAAACAATACAAGTCAAATCAAACAAATTTACGACATTTTTTCGACCACGTTAACGATCACATGCCGTAATATGCAAGCAAATTTACGACATTTTTTCGACCGCGTTAACGATCAAATGCCGCAATATGCAAAAAACAATATATGCACTAGCGGACGACACCAACTTGCTGCGTTAACGATAAAATGCCGCCCGAATCTATGGGAATACGAATAGAATACGGACATACACTGGCCGCGTTATCGACCATATGCCCGCATTTGACAAAGGGAAGGGAAGGGAAGGTGACATCGCCATAACGATACTATGCTTGCCGCGTTATCGACTAGTACCGCTACGGCGTGCCATACTTACCATAGGACACAGACTAGCCGCGTTACTGACTAAGTGCCCCAGGGTAAGCACCATTCCGAAGAATGGCCTCACACACACCCCCCTCGTGTGGCGGACCATCCTGTCGTGCAGCAATTCTATAGACTACTATCATATCTTGTCTACTATTCTACATGAATAATGTACCCGCATCTCCGCAATAAGAATGCACACACATTTCAAGAGATAGAGAATCGTCACCTTTCTCGTTGTCAATATTTTCAACCAAACCAAGTCATCTTCATTTCACTCGTCTTCGTGAATCATTATGCAAAAGTAAGTTGTTGAGGTGAAGGAATATCAAAGGTTAAGAGATGGGGGACGATAAGAAGAAGACGAAATAGCGCGTAGGAGACAAGGACATTAAAACAAAGACGATGAAGATTGGTTTCAAGGAAAACGCAGAGAGATCATGAAAGAAAAGGTCAGATAGGGAGGTGTAGAAAGGCAAAAGCGATGATGGTGATGAACATGGAAAGAAAGAAGTTGGCGATTGGTTAAACGACGGAGAGACGTGCACACGAAGAAAGAATAGAGGAGGAGTTTGCTCAAAATACTGGGAGATGACCAACGAAAGAAAGGGTTGTTAAACGACGGAGAGACGTGCACATGAAAGAATAGAGGAGGAGTTTGCTCAAAATACGCGGAGATGAGTTGTTAAACGACGGAGAGACGTGCACATGAAGAAAGAAAGAGGAGGAGTTTGCTCAAAATACGCGGAGATGACTTGTTAAACGACGGAGAGACGTGCACATGAAGAAAGAATAGAGGAGGAGTTTGCTCAAAATAACCAACGAAAGAGATAGATGGTTGTAAAGGGTTGTTAAACGAAAGAGATAGATGGTTGTTAAAGAGATAGATGGTAGATCTTTCCTTTGCCAAAGAAGAGAACGAGTCGCCTTTGAAATCTGAGGGGTGGTTGCAGCTTCCGTTAATTCCTGTACTGTGGACTTTGAAAACGAAGGAGGTGAGCAGCTCCACGATCTCTCTATATATATGTGCGTTTTTACGACATTCTGCAATAGACAAGCTGCATACAATACAGACACCGCATTATCTACAAGCAGAAGAAGTAGAGCAAGCGAGCAGTTAGACGGTACTCACTAATATGGCCTCCGTGACTCCAACGATGATGGCGCTGGTGCTTGTGTTATCGGCGTCGCTGCTGCTACTGTCGGGCGTTTCAGCCACATCGTTCAACGTGGTGAACAACTGCGGCAACACGCTGGGCGTGCAAGTGGCGGAGAACAGTGGCGGGCCGTCCATCGGCACGTCCGGATTCAGCCTTGCGCCAGGGCAGTCGAAAGGGCTCAGCCCGCCCAATGGGTGGGCGGGTAACATCGGCACCGGTGTGCCGGGCCTGTTGGCCGAGTTCTCCATCGACATCCAAGCCAACACTGACCACTACGACCTGAGCGCTGTCAACGGCTTCTTCCTGGGCGTGGGCATGAGCATCACGGGAGACGGGCAGAGCTTGTCGTGCAGCGCCTGGGCCTCCATTTGCCCTGCCACCGACGTGAGCGGCAGCGCCTGCGTGAGCCCCAACCGTGACGACCCCAACTCCAGCTACGCCCAGAACGTGCGCCCCTCCTGCCCCGACGTCTTCAGCTGGTCCGGTGACAACACCAAGGACCACGTCACTCCCACCGGCGGCACCTTCACCATCACCTTCTGCCCGTCATCACTGATCGATGATCACTCATGATGAAGGAGCAGCACGATCGACTAACCTTCTACACAATAACGCTGCCCATGTACACGATCAGTCCTTTGATCCCCGTTGAATAAAGGGCACCCGATTTGCTTACTTGCTTCCAACTGGTCTACAACATTTGCATGTTAGACATGCTTGTTTACAGTATTGGAAATAAGACAGTAAAAGTCTAATGCATTATAATTCACAATAACAAGTAGGGCACCCGCACGATGTTGTGGCATATGCAAAGGGAAGACATATAACGTACCCACTTGCTTTCGCGCATCAGGTCCACCCTTTTGGAAATGCTCTTGGATGAATGAACATTGAAATCTATAGAAGATTCAAATCATCTTGAGTTTTATAAAAATCATGGTGAAATGCAAGGAAGTGGGTGCATCCTTTTCGCTCGTTGAGGTTACAAAATCATCCCTACCCTATAGAAAGAACGCAATTTCATAGACAAAGGTGTAGCTTATCTTAAGAGTGACTGTCATACCCGATCTGGTAGAGCTTGGGAAGAAAGGCTTCAAATAACAGGGTGACCTTTTGTCTCATGGCTTCTTTCACGGTTCTTAAAACTTTCATGGTCCTTTTGGCGCACTTGCATGATCCTTCAACACTTGGGACTCTATTCTCTATAAACTTAGCACCGTGGGACTTATCTATAGTTTATTGGTCATTGTGAAAGCTAGCTAACAATGATCATTTCCCCATTTTACACGACATAGGACATGCGGTGATCACTTCATGTTTGAAGACCACATGTATCGACTATGGATTCTACTTGAAGTGCATTAGCACGACGATAGATTCTCACCACTTTGTGTTTACATTCATGTTCATAAAAATGAGAAACCTTTCTAGATTGTTCACACTAATATCGTGTAATTGTGAGGATTTGGTCTCATAAAGTTCAATTGTGCTAGCAGTTGGCAATTGTAGATTAAATGTGTCGATGCTACATCAGTGGGAGGTTAATTCTATAGGAGAATCGGTTCATCTTTCTCGTTGGTTTTGGCAATTCATGGTTGGGATTGTTGGGTGGAAAAATGGTGTAATGTGTGCAAAATGTGAGCATAGAAGGAGTGTTGATTAAGAGACACAGACCCAATCCTTGCCATTGATATACAAATCGAATCATTGAGCTTCTCCTGCATAGTCTTGAAAGTTGACACGATCTCTATCTGTCAACTTTGCTACCCATCTTTTCTTCTTATCCTTCCAATCAAAGTTGCAAGCAATGAGGTTCTTCTTCCATGAATTTCTTTCAATAGAGAAATCCTCTTTGATTTTCCATTCCTAGGTTTCTCACCTTGTTGTCCAACATTCTCTCATTCAATTGGTCAATGCTTCCAAAGTTCCACCAGCTCTTTCTTACTCCTTTCGAGGTTTCAAGCAAGAATCTCATCCTTGTCTCTCTCAAGTTTCAGCAAATTACACTAACTCTAATATAAAAAGTATGAAGAGTTAATGTTAGGAATAAAAGTCATTCTAATATAAAAAGGATTGAGTTAATGTAGGGAATTGAAGGTTAAATGATGCTATCGTCTTTGTCATTAAAGCTGGTGGGAATCTCTGTACTTTTTCTTCACCTCTTGCAATTGATTTTGAAGAGCTTTGGACCTTTTCTATTCCAAGCTTGATCCATGAAAATATCCAGATTTCAAGGAGCAACTATTCTTTTGTCGGCAAGCATCTTTTTATACATTAATCTAGCCAAGCTGGCGTCTTTGCAACATTATATCATTTGAAAAAAATTATAAGGGATTATTATGTCAAGTCATAGAAATTTTATGCATATTTGGGGAGAGAGAGAGAGAGAGAGAGAGAGAGAGAGAGAGAGAGAGAGAGAGCAATTCATGATGCTATACACGTATCCTCATTAGCATACTACAAGCACCACGTGGTCTAGATCTTCACTAATTAACATTGGTGAATCTTCAAATTGCTAGTTGGATTACATATATAATATACTCTACAAAGATAGAGATGTGACGTGCAAAAAGAATCTATGATAAACACATCCAGTTGTCAATCAGCCAAGTGACGTGCAAGTGCCCCATTATCTTGCATGGTAGCTTCAGTAAGCCTTTCAGGCCATAGGTGGGCAACAAACCCGATGCATGAGCAGCAACAACAACTGCCACCTTATTAAGCTTCTCTCCAATGTAACCGTGATGGCACCATGATAGCATCACTGATAACCTGTAAGAAAAGAAGCATGAGGCGTATAACAAGATCTCGTATGCAAGAGAGAAAATATGACAATATGGAAAACTGAAAATTTATTACTTAAAGTTGATACAATGATGGCGTTGCCTCCTAGCCGTGCACTTCTATGAAGAAGCTTCGATGGCATGCTGGAAATAGTAGAGGATGGAGGCTACATGCTCTGAAAATTGGGTTGTTATAGCTATGGTGAATATGGACTTCACGGTCTCACTCATATATAGCCACCAGGATGTGGTGAGCTAAATCCGATCAAGGACATAGACCAAGATGGCCCAACGTGGCTTCCTAAGGGTGAATCACTGACTTGGACACCGACTAGCCGATAGAATGGTGGCATAGGTTAGAGTAACTAATCCATGATCTCAGTTTCGCCCATTGCCATCGGAGATGTCTAGGGCCCCACACGCAAGAATGGGCTGAGCTTGGGAATATGCTCCAACTATCCTCAATGCGGTCAGCCATGGGATGCCTTCTTGCACTTACATGTAGCCTAGTTGGCAGTATACCAAGCCTATCTATATCCATCCAACCACCATCAAGCCACACATGGCCCCCATCTGGTGTCTAAACTAGTACCTAGTTGTACCTAGCTATTCAAGTGCCTTCTCCTCATATGGGAGGCTCATATGTAGAGTTACCTGGTTCCCATGTAGTTACATGAGCATGGAACATTGACATCTAAACCCCCCTCAACTTGGGGGGGTCACTTAGAAAATGTTAATGTACCATGTGAGTTCAATGAGAGGGGTTTATTGAAAAATTATTAGATTTACATTCATAGGATGGGTTTTTTTAATTAATTTTGAAAAAAAAAGAAAACTTTTGAAGAAAAGAGGGCATTATAAACTTGCTGAATAGGAACTTTTTAAAATACATCTTGAATGCACGTGATACATAGGGTTTTTAGTCATGACCCCGCTGAGCCCCTCATTATCCACCCATAGGTGAACTACTTTTTTGGCCTAATGCCGAGTCAATAAAGATGCCTCTCCAGCAAGTCTCTCCCAAGAGCCTTCGTGAAGATGTCCGTAGCATTCTCTGCAGTCGAACAACACACCTCTCCATCCATGATGAGTTTGCACACAAAGTGATACTGAATCTCAATGTGCTTAGTGAGCGTGGAACATCGGGTTCTTTGCAATTGCCATGCAACTCCAATTATCACACAACAACTGTGTAGGCTTGCTCTGCACTATGCCAATGTCACCTAAAGTCCTCCTTAACCAAACGGCCTCATAAGAAGCAAAGCAAGGTCATTTGTACTTGACCTCAGTAGAAGAAAGAGAAACCATTGATTGCTTCTTGCTGACCTGTGAGACAACTCTAGATCTAAGAGAAAAATAGTACATGTCATCACTTGCATCTTTTCCCTCCAATGGTTCTCCCATGCTTTGTTGGAGAACCTGCTCAATACACTAGTTGCATAATTGATGTTAGACTGTGTGTTGCACAAGTAAATCAAACTCCCCACAAGCTTTTTGTACATTGCTTTGTCCACCCACCAATGGTGATGAATCCTCTGTTGATAGCTTCATGCCAACCTCCATAGGGGTACCCACCACTGATTCGCACTTAGCCATGCCAAATGCCTTCAATATCCCTCCAGCATACTACTATTGTGAGATGATCTAATCTGGCTCTTGCCAAACCTCAAATCCCGAACATACATGCATACATTTGAAGTTTGTCATTTCAAACTCTCCCCTCAACATTTGCTTTGTATGCAAGATCTTTTCTTCATGGTTCCTTGTCATGACAGGATAATCCATATAAAGGACCACAATCATACACATGCCTTCTTATTTGTAGATATACAGAGTAGCATTAGATGGGCTCCTCTTGAACCGTTTCTCAAAAAGTATGCATCAATCTGCTGGTACCATGCACATGGGGCCTGTTTCAGCCCATAAGTGCCTCCTTCAGTTTGTTGACTTTACCTTTTGAATTGAGGATCACAAAACCTGGTGGGTGATTCACGTATACCTCCTCCTTTGAGATCTCTGTTCAAAAAGGTGGAATTTACATCCATCTCAAACACAGGACATCCTTCTTGTGTTACTAAGGCCAAAACACTGGGAATTGTGGATGGGCAAGCCATGGGTGCAAAAGTGTCTGATAATCAAAGCCGTGCACTTGTGCAAAGCCTTTTTCCACGAGATATGCCTTATACTTATCGAATGTGTTGTCAGACTTGTACTTGGTCTTATACACCCACTTTGATGCCGATTACCTTGCATTTTTGTGGCCGATCCACAAGGTCCCAAGTGTTGTAATTTTTTCATTATGGGGCCATACTCCAATTGCATGGCCTCCATCCAATTATCATCACCTTGTGCCTCTTCAATACATTTGAGCTCTTCAAAATAGATCACCTCTGTCACATCAATGCGTAGTTGACAAGTGTTCTTACACACTACGTTGCTCCTCTAATCTCTTCAACTGGTGGTGTTTGGATGGTGTCTCCTTAATGGCTGAGGATTCTCTACTGTCCAAAAACTGCTTCACCTACTTCCGGAATGGCCATTGCTGTTGTGGTTCAACGGGCTCATCTTATTTGTCTTTCTCTTCTTCAATCCACCCAAGCATTGTTGGGATCTACTGCTGGTGGTGGCTATGCTGCATGGATATCCTGATCCTAGGTGTCTGGGAAGGTAGCCTCCTCCATTTGATGCAGCTATTCTTAGCAGACCACATCATGGTTGACCAATACCTTCTTGGTCACGGGGATAAAGTAGTAAACCCTTGCTTACTCCTTGTACCCCAAGAAAATACATTTCTTACTCTTCAAATCCCACTCGGTTTTGTTGGCACCAGGAACATGCAGAAAATAACCGCTTCCAAAAAATCTGAAATGTGTTGTTGAAGGTTTCTTATCAGATAAGGCTTGCATTGGAGTAATCCCCTTCACAGCCTTTGTAAAGCTGAAATTCATAATGTATATTGATGTGGTACACACTTCAACCCAGAAATTGTTGGCAACCCTTTCCCTTTTATCATACTCCTTGCCATTTTAAAGATGACACAATTCTTGCACTTTCCTACTCTATTTTGCTGCGGTGTATTTGGAGAGGGCTTTTGCCTCTTGATTCTACGACTTTGGCAATAACTTTTGAATTCACCTAATGCGAACTCATCTTCTCCGTCTGACCTTAACATCTTGAGCTTATTTTTTTATTCCTTCTCAACCATCACATGCCATTCCTTGAATTTTCCAAGAGCGCGATGCTCGGACTTTGGGAAGTATATCCATATCCTCCTATTGTTGTCGTTTATTAATGTCATGAATTAGTAGGAGCCACCCAACACTTCCATCTCCATCTTCCCGTAGAGATCCGTATGAATGAGCTCTAGAGGAGCCTTTGCCCTGCTAGGATCTTTAGGAAATAGTTGCCGATGTTGCTTGCCCATCACACAAGCTTCACTTGCATCTAGGAAATTTGTAATTTCTACCAAATTGACAATCATTTTGCTTTTGTGCATTTCTTTAAAAGAAGCAAGGTCATGCCACAACTTTGTATTGCTCACATTGGCTTGAGCACTAAAAGTTGAGAGCTCATAGACATTGTTGCACCGAGTTCCTTTGCCCACGACCTTCCCCTAATGGTCCATGATCTCTGCACCGTTCTTATCGAAGTGAACTTTGAGGTTCTGATCCATAATTGTAGCAATGGACAACAAGTCCCTCTTGATGTCTGACACATAAAGAACATCCAACAACTACTTTACCACTCCATTTGACTTGAGAGCTATCGTAACTTTTCCTTTCATTCTGCACTTAGCATCATTGTCGACTCCTATTAGGATGACATTCTCTACTAGATGTAGAGAGGTATACCAATCCTTATGACTGGTCATGTGGGATGATGCACCACTGTCAATAATGCAAGAGTCATCTGCATGAATGTGAACCAACTTCGTGCAAATCTCCTCAATTGCTACGAATAGTTTTATCAAACTTCCTACACACTGTTGTTGGACTCTTTCTTCCTTGCTTGACAAAGTGAAGACTTGGTCAACTGACCGGCCTTATATACAACAGAAGTTTTAGGGTCTCATCCAACCCTAATCTTCCTACTAGCCTAATCCTACTCAAATAACCCAAAATAGGTCTAAATTGAGTTGTGAGAGTTCCTATCTCTTCCTCCTGATCTAGGAATATGAAACAAGCTTGAGTTTCCCTTTTCTATTACCTACATTGCTTGCTAAACATATTACAATGAATGATTATGAGGCCCTTTTTGAAAGACTTCTTTTATGCCTTTATGTACCTTTAATGGAGGGGTGCACAAGGGTAGGCATGGGAAGTTTTTTCTTGTAGACGTCGCACAAGTTCTATTTTAAAGGTTAATGTCATGGTGCATTCAATTAATCATTTGTAAAAAGTGTTTAGATTTAACCAATGATTCAGTAATTGTTTCACAATGGTGTGTTTGTATAATTAAAAAAGAACTATTAATGATACCTTGAAAATTCAATCAAAAAATCCATACCTTAAATTTAAAGACATGCTTGACATGGGCACAAGGCGTACGTCATCACCCTTGTGGTAGTTTCTGTAACAACAGGTGGTCTTGAGGTCACTGGGTTTGTACGAGCAAATGGACTGACGTTTTTTGTATTTTCTTGAAACAATGGAGCTCGTGGGTTGAACCTTCGAAAGAATTTGGTTATTCCTTCGTGAATTCTAGTGGAAGCTGACTACATTGGGAACTAAGTCCCTGAATCTAGAGCTATGGATAATTGCGTGTCATTTCGGTTTTGTGTGTTGCTCTCCATGCTCAATGTCTCATCTATGCTTGAGTCATTCTCAAAGAATGGCCCTAGTATAGAAGATGCACTATTCAAAGAAATCTCTTCCCTTAGGGTTTCTACACTTGGGCCCAAGATGGCCTCTAGGTTGACGTTTAATGCACTGTCTTCTAGATCCTAGTATTCTTTTGGATTTGAGGTGCATGTAGGATTTTGAGGTTCTAGATTTTTTCAACTTGTTGTCAGTCTACTGGCTCATGTTGTGTCACTCAAGCAAAAAGTCAGCTCAGGATTAACTCAACTAATCCAACGTGGTGTCTGATTGACCTTATATAATAACAACTAGATTCCTTGGCTCTATAAATGATGATTCCACACTGTTATCTATGACTACACTTGGCAATATTCTAGATCATGCTCAGATGACAATTATTAATTCAGTGTGTTGAATCAAATTAATCCAACGTCTCAAAATTCTCGTTGTTGGGAACTCAATATGGAAGGTAGAATCAAAAGATTAACTTTTGAGTGTCAAGACCTGATATTTTCATAATGTTTCTGGTTTAAATTAATTTTGCGGTGTTGGGTTATTAATCTAGCGTGGCATCTTAGCAAGGAATGTTAAATGCAAAATTACTTGGGACTGACCTCGGGCTGTTTTCCTTTGTAACAATTCAGATTTTTCAGCCAAATCAAATGCAAGGAATAATGGAGCGCACTGGGTTATTAACTTAACGGTGCTAGATTATAGATAAAGGATAAGCTAGTTTTGACCTTGGATTTTTTTATGTGCACACAATTAGCTTCCTAAATTGGCCTTCAAGTCTAGAGTTAGGATAAGAGATTAATTCAGTGTGGTGGGTTGTTTTGGGGTTGGTGATGTGATAGTTGGCATGTTTACTAATGTCAAGCAGTAGGTGATAGTTGGCAAAGAGCTGTTGTGATTAATTCTATGTTGGTAATCCAGCAGCACTGGGTTAAGCATAACCCAATGGCCTGGAACTGTCAACACTAAGATGGTGAATTTTAGTCCTAAAAAAAGATTTTCTTCTTTCTGTGTGATTGTACAGTGTAGTATGGGTGCTATACTAATTATTTGAAGCAGAAAAACAATTAAAAACTTTTTTGGTACGAATTGACAACCTTGCTTTTTGACCTCACTTGTTACTTCATGGGTCGAATCCAACCCAAAAGTTGACTATGATAGGTCATTTTTTTATGAGAAGACATTGATAAACAACTATTTTAACTTTTCTCAAAGAAAACAACAACAAGATCATGTGTTTTGACTAATGTCCAACCCTCTGGCCACTTTCTTGAACTACCACCTATTCCAACTAGATCTACTAATTGTGCAAGGGTAATACGAGGAAAGGAAAACATGAATGACAAGCTTGAATGGCCGTACCTTCCCCAACAACAGTGCCAAAGCGGTTAAGTTCAATCGAATCCAACCCAAAAGTTGACTATGATAGGTCATTTTTTTATGAGAAGACATTGATAAACAACTATTTTAACTTTTCTCAAAGAAAACAACAACAAGATCATGTGTTTTGACTAATGTCCAACCCTCTGGCCACTTTCTTGAACTACCACCTATTCCAACTAGATCTACTAATTGTGCAAGGGTAATACGAGGAAAGGAAAACATGAATGACAAGCTTGAATGGCCGTACCTTCCCCAACAACAGTGCCAAAGCGGTTAAGTTCAATCGGGGAACTAACATGTCATGGGGATCATCCAAACAAGCTACTATGGAGAGCTCAACCTCCACCAGTACTTGTGATAGCCATCATTCGGATGACCTTGCAATGTTGTCACTCCATCATCCTTGAATTCTTCTCTTGTGCATTCTACTCAAGGGGGAGGGGGAAAAAGAGTAGAGAAAGGAAATTGTGAGTATGGTGAAAGGGAAAACGTAATCATAGCAATGCAATAAGGTAGTAAGAGGGAAGTAGAAACAATGGAAAAACCACACAAGTGAAGGAAGCTCCATGTCTTTATTCCTCAAACTTTACATGGAAGAATGAAGACCAAAGTCAAATGACGGCTTTTATACATACATTTTTTGAAGGGAGGGTCAATCCTAATCCTTTGAGTCCTCTCTTCTAGCCTTCTATTCTTTCCCTTCCTTGGCTTATAGAATATTTCTTTAAACAACATCAATTTGAAGACTAAAAGAATGAAAGATATACAAAGGTATTTGGAGGATGTTATGGTGCATAACAAACCTGCTTATAGATCCATCAGTATTGTGCTTTATGTGGTAAACTCACTTGCATCCAGTATCCTTCTTATCATGAGGCAATGGTACTAGCTCCCAAGGGTGGTTTGCATCCAAAGCTGCCATTTTCTCATTCATGAATGCATTCAATTTCTCTTTTCTACTGCATCCTCAAAGCATGTAGGCTCAAATTCATGTATCATCTTTGTCATATATGCATAGTTGTGGGTCGTATATCCATCATATTTGAGCCTATTGCATGGTATTTTACTCGTGTGGATCTTTGTAACACTGGCTTGCTACCAAGTGTCTTCGAAGCATCCATGCTTCTTCTTGCACTAGGTGTAACAATCCTTGGTATCCCCAACTCCTCATCAAGGCTCCGTTTTGTGCCATTTGATTCACCACTCAACCTATGATTGTCCTGGAGAAACATAAAAAAAAATGGGCTGATCCACCTTTTCTTTCTCTTTTTGTGATACATGTGTACCACTTTCTGCTCCTAATTGCAACTTCTCTGTCCATGGAGAAATGTTAAACCCACTTTAGAGGACTCTCCTGGTCTACTCGAGACTTGTGACTTCTACTTTACATCTTGTACAACACTATCATTTCTTACATCTACATCTTCTGTCATTTCCATGGGAGAATACTAGCTACTCATCTCATCAAACAAAACATTTCTACTCACCCTCCTCTATCGAGTGGTATGGTTATAACATCTGTATCCTTTCTATTGTAGAGAGTAACCAATGATTGTGCACTTTTCTACTTTAGGTTCCAGCTTAGTACTCTTCATTATGGATGTTTGGAAATTACAAATGGCTATGGTGAAATTTTATGACATCAATGTTCATGAGTGTAATGAAAGGTTGAAATTTGTTCTAAAACTTGATGAGAGTGAGGTGATCAAAGGACAGAAGCTAGAAAGGGTTAGCTTGACTTTAATGAATAGAGCTTTGGATGCAAGTATCAGTAATGTTGATGTGACAGGCACTTTAGTGTACAATCAAAAAATGAGATTTGGTGGGCTGGCTACATTTGAGGTGAGGTGCTATCCTTTTGAAAAAAAAAGTTTATTATGTTGCTATCCATTACATGTTGTAGACAACTTAATTGGCCTCTTGTTAACAGGTTCCAACAGAGGCTCATGAAATTCTAAAGTGGTACTTTAACCAAACTGAGCTTCCTTCCACTATCTAGAATAGTGCAAAGCTTTATGTAGAAGCATATGGTGAATATGAGGTTGAATGGCACTTGGTTGCAAATCTTAAAACCTTGAAACATTGCTTGGTATTTCCCAAGGAGTAATTGCCAAGTTTCCTTGCCTGTATTGCATGGCCGAACGAGGTGTCTCCAAAGGAGGAAAAGAGAGAGAATGGAAATGCCTAAATGCAAATAGTAATAGACATCAAGCCCAAAATCGTGATGCTCTAGGAGTGGATCCTAATTGGGATCCAATTCTTGTTATCCCTTTGATCAGAGTTTATATTTGTGTTTTTCATGCTCTGGTTAGAATAATTGAAAAACTAGTCTACATGTACATCAAATTTGCATGGATTATGAAACCAACATTAGAGAGTGAAAGAACTATTAAAAAAATAGAGCAAGTGCTTTCAGATGCAGGTTTACATTGTTGTCAAGTAAAGATTGAGAAGGACTTGAAAAGATCGGGGAAGACAGGAAATGTTCCTAGCAAACCATGTTTTGGAGGTGCAAAAGCCAGAAAATTCTTATCTAATCATACCCAGAGAGGTCACCCGGGCACAAAGTTTGAGGTGTGAAAAAAGCTTCATGCAGCTGTACCTGACCGAGGCTCTTCAGGACAAGCAAGGGTGGTAAAGGCCAAAGCGTGGTTGGCACTTGATTTCCCAGCACCTTTGTTGCAAAAAGCAAGGTTTGAAGATGGGGATGTTGAGAAATTCGAGGAAGTTGTGACAGAGTTCTACACTAGCTATGAAAAGGCATGGGGTGCGACAAACTTGACACAATACATGGTTATTACTTGAATACCTACAGCTTTGAGTTTTTATTGTTGTTCAAAATATATTGTATGGTACTAAATGTCTTGTTGTTATTGAGCATTTGTAGCACATTTTACATGCACATGGACCCTTTTAAGGAAGAGTGTGGAAGCATTGGGATTTGGTCTACCCAAGGCATGGAAAGATCTCATTGGCAAAGATGTTGTGCCTATCAAAGAGCCACTCAACATGGAGGAGGAGTGAAGAAAAGTAATCCCATGAAGCAACTATGTCAATGGTGGTATAGGCGGATTCAAGTGAGGGCTCGTGTGAAGATCAAATAGTCTAAATCAACCGTGTCACGTGCAATAAGAGAGATGCAGGCTGAAAGGAGACGATCAATGTATGTCTCTCACAGGGGAGGCATAATCATGTTAAATGGCTAAGACAACGACAGAGACAAGGCAGAGTGTGGAAGAAAATTGATCATTGAAATACATATTATAAAACAATGATGTAACTTCAAAAGATTTTAAAAGAATAAGAGATTTCATCTATGTCCCATACAAATGTTTTCAACATATATACATTTCATAGTTTTTAATGGTAAGAGTATTGAGAAATTTGAAGAAACTTCTTAACAACTAGAACAATCTAAATCTATTGTTGTGGAGCAGAGTCATCCCCTAGCTAGCCCTTTTTGATGAAGTTTCTGCAACATCTTCTTCTTCCTCTATCAATGGCACAACAGGGACCATTGGCCTTATTGTTCTAAGAAGATGCTTCTTCTCATAAGCACTCAACATATTAGGATCTGTGATTCCACATGCCAAGCCGTAAGCAGTATATGTTAAATAATATTTACATCTCAATGAATATACTCCTAGTCCCTCCCCAAAAAATTGAATAGCTGCTAGCCACTCTAGAAGTATTGCCTTGTTTGCATTCAGCCTTAAGTGATAGCCGCCTAGATACCATCAGAGGAAAACTTGCGTTGTCCTTGGAGAAGCTAGCTAGAATATTGCAATCTGAGGAAATTTTAGGTGATGTATCTAGTGTCAAATCATGGCCCAATCCTACCATACGCTTGCCTGAAGCGCATTTGAGGAATGTGTCTTCATATACTTCCAAGTGAAAAAATAAAGGAGCATTAGCCCAGAAACAACATCACCAAACAATCCAGGACAAAGTTAATAAAGCCAAATCCACAACAAAAGTACGAAAACACAACAAAAGAAAGTAACCACTTGGTTCTCATCTGCTTCAAGCAAGGTGTCTTGCCATAAATTAGTGCTTGAACTAGGAACGGTTTCCGTTGTCTTACTTGGCACATCCCTAAACTCTCCCATGTTGGTAATACTCAATCTTGCCCTTGCCTCCTATAGCTCTTCCTCTATGGCATCTTTTCATTCATATTTAAGGACATCAGCATTAGATCATCTTTAGTGTTGTTGTAATAGATAGGAACTTGGTGTCTCTCACATGGCTATCCACTAACAAGTACTTATCTATCCCATCATCATCTACAAAATTGTCATTAACCTCCAGATTTTGGGCTATGAAGGCTATGCAATGGTACTTCCTTAAGTTAAATACATGTTGTATGTCTGACATCAATATATACTCGGAATCTCCTACTTGGTAGGAGGGGAGCAATGGTGTTGGAATGGGGGAGAACTCATTTGATTCAGTCACAAGCTGGCCTACGTCAGTGTCGTTCTCTCAGTGCCTCAATATCAACCGCCTCATTGAGTTTCCTCTCTTCTTCAACACTGAACTCCTCAATCACATGAGGAGTGTCCCCCTCTTCAGTAACTTCCTCAATCGTGGGACTAGCCTAACGAGCAATCATGTCTTCACTTTCATTCATCGCACGCGGCTCTGTACATTCTTCATCTATTAACTGCACGTTCATGTGCAAGAAGCATAAGAAAGCATAAGAGTATTCCATCAAGCGGCATTTTCTTTTGTGAGCATGGCATGGCAAAGCTCTCTTCTTATAACATGGCACCTTGTGCCAATCCCTGTTTAACCTCTACTTCTTCTCTGACGACACCTTGAGATTAAAATGAATGTCAAAGGGTTAGTGTGCCCAAACAAGATGATGGTCATAGCTATGGGTGAAGGGTTGCTCTGAATGCATTGTTGTTGCTATGGAGTATTTTTCAGCTCCATTTAAAGGATGTAAGCATTTTTCAACTCCCATAAGCATGCGTAATCTTGTTTCTCTTCTTGTATAATTTCATGTTGATCTTATGCCTTAATGAGTTGTGATGGCAGTTTCCATCGATGTCTCATTACATGGACCTAAACGTCCAAACGTTTAGAGAGGACACGATTGTGAAAATGATTGAGGTTGCAGAAATAATGCCTCCAAACGGCACTGTGGACTTCATCCCGCCCAATCCACAAGGGGTATAGGCCCCCTTGAGCCTCTTAGATGGGCTCCGTACTTGGGAGAAGAACCGTGGCTCCATCCTGAAGCCCAATCCTATGGGTTCCAATGATTTTTTTTTCTTAACGATGTGTTGTTGTAACCTTCTTCCGATAAATGTACTGCACTTTGTAACATGCTATCTGTAAATATGGAACTACACATGTATATTTATATTTTTTGTACATCTTTAGTGTTGTTCGAGAGAGAACATCAATTGTAAATGCACTTTTAATTTGAAAATCAGATGATCAAATTTGCTATTGTGTTCCTTCAGTTCTTGTTTTCTTACTTTAGGCCTTTTTGTGTACATAAAATTCAATTGGGCAATTTTTACCTTCAATACATTGTTTTAAACAATAAAGAATTACAAAAGCAATGTTCTGAATAGATAAGTTTATTGCATATGATGTGACCATGCATACATATACATGGTCACATCATATATCTTCTAGTGCCTCCAATTCATGTGGAGCTGCAACATCTTTACAAATGATCTAATGCTCTCTTCTTCTACTTACCTTCCAACCATCGAGCTCGAAGCAAAATTGATCTGGAGGATTCTGAATTGCTACTTCTAATTCTTTCCTAACATATTCGAGAGTCCAATTCTCTTCCACTTCCAAATGGGTGAGCTTATCGAATCACAACTATATCTATCAAGCAAGAGTGGCTACCATCTCTTGTATCCTGGTCCATGCTTTCCCAGTTGTTGTTGATCCATTGCCACCTTCTATAAGTAAATGACATGTACAGATGTTGCCTGGAAATATAGTATCTGATTCCAAAATATCATCAGGATAATTTCCTGAGTATGATGAAACAAGCTTTGTAACTATTTCACAAAAAGATATTTGAATGTTATAACACTCACCGAAATGCAATGTCGGAGGTGTTCAATCAACATTGAATCAAATTATCTCCCTTTGATGATTTCACTCTCCAACCTTTGTCAAACAAATGATCAAGCCAGGCTTCATCTATATCTTTGCACATAAAAGTTGTCAAACAAATGATCATTTGTCAAACAAATGATCAAGCCAGGCTTCATCTATATCTTTGCACATAAAAGTTGTTCTGGTTTTTCTCAAATGTTTACAATCAGAAAATAAATCAACAAAGCATGCAATTGGAACAAACAAACTTAAGTGGACATTTCTTGCACTAGTTATAGGCTTCATAGCACATTTAATATCATTAAACATTTTGGTCCTGTATGACTCTATCATTTCTGTATCAAGCAATGGCCACTCAAGACTATCAAGTGTAGGCAAAGGAATACGTTCCAAATTTCCATCTCGACCCGATTGAGTGTGGCAAGGTATAAAATGAGTCATATAAATATGTTATGCTTCTTGTGAGATCACTTGGTGCACGATTTTCATATTGAAGTTCCCCCACCTCACCATATATGACATTCAAGAAACCTATCAAAGCATTGTGCAGGCTCCCACTCCTGGAGATTGGATGGGTACAAATCTGTGCAAGGCAAAAAAACGTATATCAATCACCTTATTTGCAACATTGGAATACAAAACAAAAGCACATATAATGTGATCTGTGTCTTGGAAGTCCTTCCTATGGTCCCACATTGATCTCTTTTTGCATGAATACATGTTCTTTGACAGTTTTCCCTCTTGGTGCCATCTTGAAGTTAAGGATCCTTCCTTTCCAGTGTTTGGCCAAGTCTTCAGTTGCCTTTCCCTTCACTCGGTAGTGGCCATGATTTCCTAGCTGCATAGTGACCCAAGAATACTTCCTGTATACTTGGGGAATCCATTCTTCATTCTCGTCTTTTATGTTATACGACACAACAGATGAGATACTGCTCCTTGCTTGCTTTAGTCCACTTTGGGTTGCCATGAGAGATTAGCAGACATAGGAGAGAAGAAGTAGCAGAAAGTGGATGACCGAGCTAACCACTTTTGTGGATCAAGGAGCGAAGAAGAAATGAGGGAGTGTGAACCTTTGGGCACCAAAGAACGTTTTGAGTTTCAAAAATGGAACCAAGTTGAGGGAGTAACTAGGAGATGGGGCATCTAGCTATTCCAAGCATTCAAAATCATTAGTTCTAGGGGTGGTGGAAAGAATTTTTTAGTGCTCCATGTCTGACATAGGAATGTGGAAAACATTCTTTTATTGTGTAAGATACTCACAAAAAAACATTTTAAAATATTTTAAGACAAGGTGATGGTTTTTTAAATATTTTATGAAGATAAGAGTTTCTCCACATTTTAGGTGGGTTTGTAGAGAGGTCCCACCACCGGTGAATATCGTTGCTAGATTTCGTGTCACTCAATCTATGTGTCTATTATTATATTATTACTGAAACAATCCTCTTTTGAGTCCAAAATTTTCCTAATGTCACCTTCCCAGGGTGCGACTTTGGCCAAGAGAAGACATCACACACATGCACACAAAACTTAGATACATGCAAACACACATGCGCACACACACCAAAAGCAATAGGCATAGACAAAGGGATACACATAACAAACACAAATTGGAGAGAGTGATAAACCTATGGAGAAAGTGTGTATGCACTCTCTCCCTCTCTCTCTCTCTCTCTCTCTCTCTCTCTCTCATAATCTATACTACGTATTACTTATAGACACTTCTATGACATGTGGCATATTATAGTCTCAATTTTAAGGAGAGGAGGACACATGGAATCATGACTTCAATTATCAAAGGTCAAAATGTTTCACCTTCAATTCGCTAAATGTCAAGAACTCTAATCTACATCTACTATTTGAAGGTGCCTAGACTTTCAATTTGATGCAAAGCATGAAGACTAGAAAACGTGAACTTCCCCCAAATTCCCAAAAGTGTAGTTAGTTTTCTATGCCCTACCTCTTTAAATTGATTTTTTTGACCACCAACCAAAAGTGTGGCTATTTTTCTATGCTCAGCCTAATTAAATTGATTTTTTTGCCCACCCACCAAAAGTGTGATTAGTTTTCTTTGCCCTACACCCATTTAAGTTGTAAGTTTTTAAGGAGCCCCAATTGCAAGAATGCATTACCCGACTTTGAACTCCTCAAGTAGAATCAACAAGATAAACATATGATGCATCACCCCCATTCCCAACTCTAAACTCCTTAGAAAAATCAACAATCTACAACATAAGAGCAGTCATGCTCAAAATTTGTAGCCAAGACATTTTGCACCACCCTTAACACTACTTTGTTGGGCAGAGATAGATAGCGTGAACCTATTGAAGCTATTTTGGCATGGTAGGAGAGGTTTTTATGGGAAGCTTGACACCATGCTATGATTACCCTTATGCCAAATCTTCACGCACCACTACATCTTCCCTTAACACAATTGATTGCTTTGATAGTAATTGAATTGCAAAACGCGAGTAAATGGTTTACTAAAATTTACCTTCCATCCCATTTTGTCAACATCGAGAAGGCTCACAGAATAGGTAGACCTATGGTTAGAACATAGCCTTTTGGGTTGTAGATGCAAATCAAATTCGGCAAAGACTCATGCAATATTCATTGCTAAAATTGATTTACAAATGTCCACAGCATAATATCCAATCCGCCTCTACTTAATTCTGCCCAACCAATGTGGAATCTGGAAGACTCATGCAATGTAGTCACGTCATTTTCCAACAAATGAAGAGACATTAAAGAAGAGACTTGCACAAAAAAAAAAAGTGATACAAAGCATAAAATAAGGATTGGATATTATGCTTGCCTACTTTCTTTATACAATGCATGTGCTACTTTTTTATACAGTGCTCCATTCTTTAGTATGGACAAGACCTAAAGGGAAATAGAAGGTATGGGATAAAAATCTTCAAAATGAAACTAGAGCACTGCCTGAAGGCAATGCTAAAAAGTGTGTGTGTGTGTGTGTGTGCACGTTGCACACATTTGTGAGTATTCCACTGTAGCACTCAAACTTGCTTCTATGCAAGGGCATCCATGATAGATGTTGCAAAGTAATCATCTGTACATCTTAATAATCGTTGCATTTGGCAAAAACTAAGGCAATGCTCACAAGTTCTTGTACTCACTTGTTTTTTTAAATCAAAACAAGGTGGAGAATCTACTAAGGTCCCACATAAAATTTGTGTGGGGGACCTCTCTATGTTTACGCAAAATGTCACATGCTTGTGGTGTGAGTTGATTAGCACCTAAACACAAGTTATTAAAAAAAATTTGTAGGACACTAGAGAGTGTTAAAAAGTGGATGATTAAAAGGTGTGCGGCTGATCAAAAAGTGTGCAGCGAATCAAAACACCCTTAAAGTTGCCCAAGCTCTAGAAGGACCCAGAAGGAGTCAAGAATAAAGTAGGGCACCCAATTTTGAGGGAAAAGTGTGGTTTACATGAAAAGCCTTTAGCTTTCAGGCAACCCTAAGATCTATAAATTGAAGGCATGCATGCTCATTTGAGCGTGTAATTAGGTTTTGCTCATAGTTAGAGCTCCTTGTAACCAAGTTATTGCAATAAATCCTGTGGGACCCCTGTTGAAATTAGAGCAATGTGATGAGCTATGGTGGATCAAATACTAGAATCAACATCATTAACAAAATGATTAGCAAAAAATTAAGATGTGATTAGTGAATAATTAACAAAAAGCTTAATGTACGCATGGATAATCAAAAACCAGCAAATTCTCATTAGGCCAATGCCTCAATTTATAGAGTTTACATCCAAGCATCAAATCCCACTCATTTCTCCTTGATTCACTTCACCTCTCCCAGAATATCTCCACCTCTTTTGCTTGATTCTCTCCACCTCTTCACTTTTCCCAGAATATCTCCACACTTCCTAAATCTTCTCATGCTACCCTTTATTCTCTCCTAGTAGATTCTTCTCACCTTTTCATAGGTTCTCTTACATTTACAGATTCTCTTTTACAGCCTCTAACCAAGGACTTGTTCCCGCACACACCCTATTCACTTGTATATTTCAACACCTCCCCTCAAGTGAATACTCCTAGAACACCTAGACCCTATACCAAGTTTCCCTCTTACTTGATAGTCCGCGACCAATGTCTTAGCACACCTGGTCCCTGTACCAATTTTCCCTCTTACTTGATAGCCCGTGAGACCAGTGCCTCAAGTCCCTAAACTCATAGTCCTTGACACTCTCTCTCTCTATGTGTCCAAGGCTTACTATAGTTGCCCGCGACCTTGACTAAAGTGCTCACACATACATCTACCACGTGGCCTACATCATCGGTGGCTCAGAGGTGGTTTTACTTTGTTGGGGCAGGTTACATTGGGTTGTGGGGTCTCTCTCTACCTCTCCCTCAGAGATTTTCACATGGCTCCTCACTCTTTCGAGCCTCACATCTTCTCTTGTCTTCAGTCTTCTTGTCGTGGGGCAGCTTCTCTTCACACGTCCATGCCTTCCTCTTCTTTCAGTCTTCTTGTGGCAACTTCTCTTCTCGTGTCCATGTCTTCCTTCAATTCTTCCTCTAGATCTTCTTGTCGGTGTGGATCCTCTTCTTGGAAAGAGATGTTCTTCTTCTTTCATGGCTGGAGCCGTGAGCTTGTCCGTCAGGTCTTCTTACTCTATGTGAGTAACATGTTCAAATGTTTTGTTGAGATTTATTTTGGGCTTTTGATGTTTATCTTGTGTCATTATGCAATGCAAACCCAAAATTATGCGGGAGGTCTTACCTATTGCCTTATTCTGGACAAGGGCAGTGTCTAATCCCATTTTTACACTGATGCAATGTGCCCAATACATAATGCATATAGCATTCATTCTTATGCACATTCCCAAATGCAACTCTGGCTGTGAATAATCTTGAATGAGTGAGATTTACAGGCATTAATGAAGGGTTAAATACAAAATGATGATTATCACAATTTTATCAGCATAATTTTACCAAAAATTACATTAAATCAAGGGTAACCAATTTGTGCGGAATGGTTGGAGTATCAAACCAACTCTGAATTGCAATCTGAAGTTATAGGGATCTGTATCAGATACCTAATGGTTGATTTGAACCCTCAATTGCACCATAATATAGTGATAAGCATTGATTAATCACTGATTATTATTTAGCAAATTAATCCATTATTTTGTGTGCAAAAAATAGAGTATGCGGGGAGTCTAGATCTGGTGCCTTAGACTTCAAATGAGCTCAAATGCTTTCAAGGCCATCAATAGCAATGAGTCTAGTAGAGGATTAAGCCAATAAACACAAGATTTGACCAAATATTGAATGCTTAATCTCTGTTTTTCCAAAGTCACCTGTAGATTTGATGAAGACCTTGGATCTCACTGTAGACTTGATCAAATTGAATTTTGACTTCACCAGCTTGTAGAGCATGCTTGAAAACCCCCGGGGCTAAGAGGAATTAGGCTGATTTGATTTGATGAAGTAGAGATCTTTGATTTGCTGAAAAAAGGCACCCACTAATCAGCAAATTTTTGGAGTTCTACATGGCAGTTTGACGTTCTGATTCAATTGGCTGAATTGTGGGGATCATGGCTCATTGTGGCTAGAAGGGTTTGGCCTAATGTTGAGTATGCAAGGAGCTAGAGCTCCTCCACCAGCTGGGGGTACAGAGGTGAGTTGAAAAATAACTAAAAATTTGATTAATTTCTAATTATCTACTAATCTTGATTAATTAGATAATGGGCTCATAAACCTGATGGATTCTAGGCATGGCTCTGATACCATGTTGAAATTAGAGCAATGTGATGAGCTATGGTGGATCAAATACTAGAATCAACATCATTAACAAAGTGATTAGCAATTGTTGTTTGCGACTATGTTTCCATATCACACTGACGTATATCAAAGCAATTTTGATTATTGCACACTCTCATTTAGCCTCTTGTCTTTTCTCCTTATGGAAGTCAACTCTCTCTGAGCAAAAAACAATAAAATAAAATGCTTTCAATGCTAATTACAATGATAGTATAACTTTTCTCTACTAGCCTCGTTTGGATAATATTTGCAATGTGCTTGAGGCCATCTTACGGAACTCACGTTGTGTGAAATATTTCTGTAAATAAAAACTGTACAGAGGAAGATGCTGGAGAGAGCCATGTATAGCTTGGCAAGGTTTGTGTGAGGTTTTTATGGTGTTTTGGGCAAAAACTAAAAAAGGTGTAGAGAGGGAAGGTAGAAAGAGGTAGAGGTAACTGTAAAAAATATATTTTACTGGGAACCTCTCAAATTTACTGGACACATGGTAGTGAAGGGGACTGAGTGAGGATCCGGAATATATATTCAGTTCCACTCAATTACAAATAATAGGGGAGATAAAATTCAATGTGCAAAAATGTGCAGAGAGAGAAAGTAGAGAGAGAGTGCACATTAATTTAAAAACTCTATTTTTAAGTTTCTGGAGGAGGGTATGAGTGTACAGTGATGAGGCACTGACTGGGAGGTGAGATGGCATGTGACTAGATGGTGGGCTATGATTGGACTACCACATGTTAGAAGGAGCTTCAATTCAGACTATGTGTCACTCCTAGATTAGAAGGAAGCTAGTAGAGGCACTGGATGTCAGTTCCACAGCCATCGGAGGACATGCAGGGTGCTGGATGTTAGCAAGAGAGCATGCATACTGTTTCAAGCAGGCTAAGAGTGAGTTAAGGCATCAGAAGAGCTCATTTTGAGCACGCCCTGAAGAAGAGAGCTGGAGGGAGCAAGAACTAGAGCCAGAGCAGCTTGCAGGTGAGCCAGACGTGCAATTTTTGAGCCAGGAGAGCTAGACTAGCACCAGGTAGGCCGTAGACAACAAGTACTTAGCAGGTAGAGCAATTCCATCGCAGGAAGTTGCGGTAATTTGCTGCCCTTGGGTGTCAGGAGAGGTGAGAAGTGAGATTTTGCTGAAAACAGGTGCCAAAGAGAAGCTGTTGTTGTTCCTGAACAGGAGGATACTTTGAAGAGAGACATTCATGATGCAATGGAATTCATGAAGTCTTTAAGTCTGAATTGGGTGGAGTCTGCAGAGCAGGAAGAGGAAGGGGCAGAAGTATGATGGGAAGAAAAGCTGAGGTAGCATTTGACTCTGAAGTAAGTCCAAGAGGTATTGGAAGAGGGAAAGGATATCCTTCTACTGTGAAGTGTTGGATTTGTGGTGAGTGGGGTCACATCAGTCCTCAATGTGATAAACCAGTCAGAATGGGAGGAGATATGTACCCTATCATGCATAGGGAAAATGATAGGACAGGGGATTATGCAGTGGAAGTGAAAGAGGCAAGTAAACCATCTTCAAGTAAGAGTGTGTCTTGGGAGGATAAAGGAAAAGGGAAGGCTATAAGCCTAATAGATGTAGAAAAGATTCCAGAGGTGATGCCGGTGGCAAAAGGAACTCGGAGTGCAAATGGTGAAGCTGGTCCGTCTGCGAAGAAAGGAAAACCAGCCAACAGTTGATCTCAACCTGCAGCCAAAGACGAAGGAACGGAAACCCAGAAGGAGGTATAAAACAACAGATTTGAATATTGGGCAAGGACCGGAAGAATACAATCTGATGGAGGACATGAAAGAGAGGACAGCTCATATTACTTTTGCTCAGTTGCTTGGCATGTGTCCGAAGCTGAAAAGGGAGTGGAAAAGATTGGCTAGTCCCAAAAAAGTGAAGGAACAGGAGCCTACCAGAGGAGAAATGGACTTAAGGTCAGTAGAAGAACTTCCTCATATATGTCCAGCTGTAACTGCCTGGTGTAAGGGTTTCAATATTGGAGAGGCATATATTGATGGAGGAGCTCAAATCAGTGTGATGACACAGTCCTGTATGGAGAAGTTGGGGTTGAAGGTGGATGGTTCATCCGACTTTAAGTTAAGGCTGGCAAATCATGTAAAAGTTAAACGTCTGGGGAGATGCATGAATGTTCCAGTGACAGTTTATGGAGTTTCTTGCAATATTAATTGTCATATCATGCTTACAAGATTGGGAGCTTATCCACTTATTCTGGGTAGGCCCTGGTTAAGACAGGTGGGGGCCATTTAAAACTGGAAGGAGGGAATCATAACTGTTCACAATAAAAAAGGTAAGGCCAGGCAATTTGACATGCAGAGTCGACAGGAACTAGAAGAGGAGTCTGAAGAAACTGAGACTGAAGAGGAAGAAAGTGAAAGCAGTAGTGATCAAGCCTCATCAGAGGACGATAATCACATATCATTTTTGTTGGAAGAACCTGATTCATATTTAATGCAAATGGAAGAAATACAGGAAAAGAAAGAGGAGAGCAAGTTGGAAGATATGGATCAGTTAACATTACCTCCACCATCTCAGCCAGAGAAGGAAAAGCTACTGTTGTCCATGTTGAATTCTACCTTGAGGTCAGAGGAGAAAGAGGAGTACATGCAGGTAATTGAAAAGTTTTCGAATCTCTTTATTACATCCCATGAAGAAATTAGAGGTTTCCTATGCATATAGAACTGAAAGAGGGCAGCAGGCATGTTTTTCAGAAATTGAGAAGGATTAATAAAGAGCATCTTCTTGTGTTGAAAGAAGAGTTAAATAAGCTTCTAAAGGCTGGACTGATTTGCTTTGTAGAGCATTCAGATTGGGCTAATCTTGTTGTTATCATACTGAAGCATACAGGAGGATGGAGAGTGTGTGTGGATTATAAGCCGCTTAATGCTGCTACAAAAAGTAATCATTATCCTTTGCCTTTTGTTGATGACATTTTGGATGAGGTTGCTGGATATGAGAGCTACAGTGTGTGTGATGGCTATTTCGGATACTTCCAGATTACAATTGTAGAGGAAGATCAGATAAAAACCACTTTCATCACACCATGGGGTTGCTTCCATTATACGGTCATTCCATTTGGTTTAAAGAATGCTCCTTCATGGTATCAGGAGAACACAGATAGAGTGCTTACTCCTTTCATTGGTAAGTTTTTCAAATATTTTTTGGATGATATATGTGTCTACAGTTCAAAGAAAGAGCATGCAGACAAGTTGGAACAGGTGTTCGAGAGAATGGATGAAGCATGAGGTCAATTAAATCCAAAAAAGTGTTTCCTGGGATGTTCAAAAGTGAAGCTCTTGGGACATGTGGTGTCTCAGAATGGGATAGAGCCTGATCTAGAGAAAGTGAAAGCTTTGATATTATTGCCAACACCATCTACGTCCCGGCAATTGCAAACCTTTGTACAGAAGGTGAAATACATGACCAGGTTCATCAAGATGGCATCTCAGTTACTTTATCCTCTACAACAAGCCATGAGAGTGGAGCCATTGCAATGGAATGAAGATTGTGAAGCAGTATCCCTTTTTACAGGCTCCCTTGAATTCAAGAAGAATTTTATCTGACGTCTTACAATTTTTCTTGAGCACATGTTGACATTAAAAGCACAATGCAGGTTTTGCATATAAAATGTTGACTTTCCATCTGTGTTTATCCAGTAGTCTTTGGGCTTCTATCCTTGTTATTGTGGGAGAGACTTATAGCATTTGTTGCTAAGATTTTGTTAATCAAGTGTTTTGTCAAACCTATAGATGAATCAAGTTTTTTATTAGTATTTTGATTGTGTTACCGCATACTGACTAATGTGTACATAAATGAGTAATCTTACTGGCCATGTGCCATGATTTTTCTTTCTCCATGTTCCAAATTTCCACTGCTGTAAGATTCATCCATGAAGCTGTGCAAGTCTCGATACAAGCCCATGCGTAGATAGAGTCTTCATGCTTCCTTCTTGCTACATTTGCGAGTCTCATTTGTGGAGCATCTATGTAGAATGTAAGAGTACTTATGTTGTCTCTATCTCCATTCCATTCCTATGAGATTCATCCACGAAGTTGGGCAAGTCTTGACACGAGTGCCATCCATAAATAGAGTGTTCAAGCTTCCTTCTTGCTACGTTCACAAGCCTCATCTGTGTAGAATATAAGAAGTACTTATGTTGTCTCTATCCCTTATTGGTCGTCTCTGAGTCCTATTGAGCTAGACATGCTTTGCTCTTAAAATTGGTTGAAGATATTTGAAACAAAGATGTTAGTTAAACACACAATTTCATTTAGTATGCATGAACATGCTAATACCTAAGTGATTGATCTACCTCATCTAGTGTTGGAATTGTTTAATGTGTGATTACATTGATTTTTGGTTTATGTTGCACCTACAAATAGTAATTGGTATTGACCTTTTTCTAGTTAATGATATTACTTAAACTCAAATGTACCTAGTTCTAAATACATGGGAATAACATCCGATGGTGAGATAACATTTAATATTCCTAGTCTCTATCGACTTGTGACTCTAGATAGCATTACATTTGTGAGTCCTAGAGCGAGTGAATAATAATTAGTGCCTTTCCTTTGATTGTGCATCCTTGTGATTTATGGATGGTTATTGCGTAGTTGGAAAGATTTCCTTGTGGTGATATCAGATCAATTTCCACACCTTTCATTGGTGCTTTGATTGGCCAATGGTAGTTCTTCCATCTATAGACAATATCTTTGCAATGATTTTTGTCACGTTTCCTTTTTATGTGTCTTTTTCAAAAGAAACGATTGTTGGAACAACAGCATTTGATGATCCAATTGTGAGGTCTATGTTTTGGTGATCATGATTATAGCTCTGATAGCAATTTGTTGTATGAGTGGAATTTGGTATCTTGTATCCAATCCTCCTGTAACTCCGAGTCTTGATTTGTATTTGATATAATGCTTATGTCCACTATTTGTCGTGCAATATATTTTTTCTTTAGTATGAGCTTGTTGGAGTCCTTTATGTCATCTTGATGTGTGTTGCATCTAGATGGGTTGTGAATGGAAATCCATATTTGCATTTGCGTGGACCATTTGAGTCAAGTACATTGCATGATTGTCTACATGTGTGGATCTGCTATCTTAGAACCAAATAGTGGAGCTTCTTTTCCACTGATTCATTTGAAAGTATTAGATTCATGTACGTATGGAATGAATGCGTCGATTTGGTTCACCACAATCTCAACGTCTTGCGGATAGATCCAAAGCATTATGTGTGCATGCATCGATCCTTGATGTTAAGCCTCATACCTAATAACGTGTTGTGGAACTCTACAAGGTAATTTTGCCTCTGATAGAATGTATCTTGTTAAGAACTTTTGTCTCTTATAGAATATATCTTGTTAAGAACTTTTTTGATCACACATGGAATAGAACTGCACATTTATCTAGACAGTCTCTCCATGTGAAGTTCTTATAAATGGTTTTGCATGTTTCCATTTGTTTAAATTCACACCATCTTGTGCTCAATACTGCATCTAATGTCATCGTGAGAAATATATTGAAAGTCCCCATGTTTCGACCATTGTCATAAATTCTTTTAGATTTCTACAATGCCACGAAGGAGACCCCATAATTGAGCTTGGTATATTGAACTTGAGGAGCCGTTTCATAAATTGATGCTCTAATGATGTTGGTTCTTTGCATATGTATTGGTCAATATACCCTTGCAAGATTGTTGTTTGTGTTGAGTTTGCAATGATGATTGCTTGGTGTATTTGGTACATCATTAGCAAGTAAGCCTTGTAAAGTGTGTAGATAAAGAGGAATGATTATATACACATTTTCAGGCATATATTGAAAAATAACTTGCTATCATGTGCACCATATCTAAATGGATAGAGAAATGGAGAGAGTGCATTTCTAATGTCAATATGTAATCATTAGATAGTCCTTCCATTGATGCAATTAGTTTATGTTCAATCACTCTTGTAGAATTTCAAAGAGCAATTGTTCCAACTTTGTGTGTTGCATGTCTCTAAAATTGTTTTGTAGGCAACATATCAACTTGGACTAGTATTGATAGATAATTAGTTTCATGTGCATCTCTCATAAGATCAAAGAGTGAGCCTGTAGAGTGCCTTTGTAGAATATTGAAAATGGATTTGGAGGAAACTACACTTATTCCTAGTCTCAGATGCGATTGCTCATACATTGCTAAGTACTTCTTGACAATGGGATTCATCTGAGAAATGAAGGTTGCTATGTGCTCTATTGAAGATAGTAGCATTGTTGTATTCTTGCATAGACTGTCACTTTTGATCCCAGTAGATTAGGGGATTCTTTAATATGGATCTTGTGTGTAGTGTTTCTATTGCTAAACGACGTGGGTTCTCTTGAGATGCTTAAAGAAATATCGATGATGGAGAGCATTTGCATCTAGAAAATGTCTATGCAAGTGAATTCTATATGTACTTTGGATCATACGAAACCCAATACAACTTTCGCATTCGACACAATGCACATTCTGCACAAATCACTCGTCCTTTTTCATTGGTTGGTTTCCACGTGGTGTAAACTGACAAATGCATTTGATAAGTCATATAATTGTGTATTAGTGTTAATGGCTGAACCTAATATCCATGGACTAAAACTAGAATGAAGTCCCCTTTTGTTTTATGAATGCTATTAATAGTAGTTATTTCTCTTCATTTCTTGTTTGATCTTATCATTTTCAATATTGAACACCTCATACCCTTTTCTTATTATAAAGCTCAACCTTGATGCTTCGCATCTTCAATGAAGCTACTAGCAAAAGAGAAAGGCTATTACACTATGGACATCAAATTAATGTTCATAAATGAAAGAAAATGAAAAATGATTGATTGAGGACGAAGATTGCAATCTATTTACCATTCTTCTATAAGTGCGCTGACAAATATCCATGGACTAAAACTAGAATGAAGTCCCCTTTTGTTTTATGAATGCTATTAATAGTAGTTATTTCTCTTCATTTCTTGTTTGATCTTATCATTTTCAATATTGAACACCTCATACCCTTTTCTTATTATAAAGCTCAACCTTGATGCTCCGCATCTTCAATGAAGCTACTAGCAAAAGAGAAAGGCTATTACACTATGGACATCAAATTAATGTTCATAAATGAAAGAAAATGAAAAATGATTGATTGAGGAAGAAGATTGCAATCTATTTACTATTGTAGTTGGAATGCATAAGTAAATGGATTACATTACATTGCATAATTTGAAGAATGTAAGAACTTAGTAGCTTGCACTTAGCAACAATTAGCACTTGGATTTTCAAACAAAACTGCACATATGTGGGCGGCAGAGCTCTCTCCCAACAAAATAATAACAAGGAACATGACATTCCTTGGGAATATATCAATTTGTATGTGTTAGATTTGTTCGATTTACCATAGCATATAGACAATACATTCTAAATGCTCGGAGAATTTAAGATGTATTGCAAATCTCCTACACAAAAGGCATGCATGGAAGAATGATGCATAGAAAATCTCACATCTATGCTAGGGCTCTTCGAGAATTGTGCAAGCTGAAGTAAGTGGGAAGCTATGCAAATTAATCACTAAGAAATGTGTAGTCACGATCACGAGGAGTATTTAGGTAGGAAAATTCTTTAAAGTCTAAGCTATTTTGTAGGGATTTAATATTCATGTGAAGACGTGCAAAGTAGAAAATTAGCCTTGAGGAGAGATAGGCACATACCTTTCCTCAATCTCAGTCGTGCCAACAAACAAGTCTTCATCTCGAGAACAACAAATCCAACAGTCAAAGACTCTCACAGAGATTATTGATCATGTTGAGACTTGGAAGTTGGAACATGGCCCACCCAAGTTTCAAGAGAAGAAGAATGGAACCAAGAATACTCCTTACTGCCTACCTAATACAAATTCCCGTGTGCATCTACTAGAAGAGTATCAAAAGGAGTCTAATTATCCCAAGAAGTGGCCTTTCTGACCTTTAGGAGCACCAAAATTCTGAAGTCAATTGTATCCAAATCCAAAGCCCCTTTTTGATGCAGAGTGAGAAGTACATGCTTGAAGGTCATTGTTTCTAATGTGGTGAGATTGGACATATGGGTAGAGATTGCCCAAAGGCTGGTCATCCTTTGAAGTCAACTCCTACTACTACTCCAACATGAGGTAAGGCTAGTGGTTCATGCACTATCAAAGTCAACGTAAGCAAGGATCCATTAGCCAAATAGCAACTACTCGAGAGTTAGGGTTAGATAAAAAATAGGTCTACTTTGTTCTGAATTGATTCAGATTCTACTCATAATCTAATCTCAACTCAGTTGCTTAAGTTGTTGAATCTATAAAAAGAGCTAATGCAAGATCCCATCAGAGTAAATCAACTTATGCAACCCATTGAAGGAGAACCTCTCAGAAGAACTGCAAGATCTTATGATGGGAAGGTGAGGATATAAATGTTTAGGGTTGATGAGGAGGAATTTTTTATTCGAAATATCCAAGCTATTGATGTGATATTGGGTAAAGCCTTGGCCCTAGCAAATGGACAACAATACTTGGATCCACAAACGTAAAGTGGTGGTTCAACACAAAGTTTGATCCATCAACATAGATGATGGATTATCAAGTGATACTATTCTTATGGTGAGTTATTTTTAGATCAAGAGATCTTTCAAAAATTGTGCACATTCATGTTTGATTTATGTTTGATAAGATAATTCAAAGGAAGATGATTCTACCATTAGTAAAGGACTTCAATCCTTTCTTGGAAAATATTCAAGCTACTTTCTTGAAGGTGTTGAGATATCAAGCTCCACCCCTGATGTATATCCTGGGTGACTATCATTTATGTCACCGTCTTGTTTTAGGTATACTTGTGGCGTAGTTAGATAGCCACGTATGTTTGGATTGGGTTCACATATGAACTCTGTATTCTAGGGTTACACATATAGTGTATACCCATCTTTCATTGTATTGTTGTGTTGTGCTAAAGTGAAGATAGGCTTCAGCCTCCAACGTTGTGTCGTCTCTTTTGTGTATTGTGAAGAAAGTTGCAGTAGTCGACGAATATCCTACCTCTCTCCCTATTTCTTTACATGGTATCAGAGCTTGGTTCATGGTGAGAAGCTCAGGCAGCAAGCAGAGGCAAGAGGAGATCGTGAAACCCTAGTAAGAGGATCAGCATCTCCTTTCTCTTGAGCTTTTGGGAGCATACTGGTGCAGGTACACAGTCATCGTGAGTGCAAGACCTCAGATTGAGGCACCCTTCATTGTGGAGCACGAGAGCATTACCTGGAAAAATCAAGTAGCGTAGGTGATTTTATCACGAAAATTTCCATTTTGAGATCGTTTTGGCCTTTGTTTTGGCATCGCAAAGTTTCAGCAGGCACTCAGGAAAAGTGGCCGTTTTTTACTGTGTATGCCTATTTTTCGCCGTTGAGCGAAGATGCAACAGAAAGGTTACTGTGTGTCCCATTGCAGAGAATCTAAGAAATGCAGGCCAATTTTGGGTTACTGTGTTTATGCATTTTCGTCACTTGTGTGACTCGTGGTTGCTTGCCACCGCCCTTGTGAGAGGCAGAATTTTTGGTGTTGCAAAATTGTTGCTGTTTGCCTTGTGAGGCAGAACTCTATTCCTTTCTCTTGCAGTCACAGTTTTGACTTTGCAAAATGTCTGAAAATCTGTCAACTATTGTTAGTATTGAGAAACTTGAGAAGGACAACTTCCAAGCATGGAAGTTTAGGATGACAAACTTCCTTATGGGAAAGGGAGTATGGCCATTTATCAATGGTGATAAGCAGGAACCAGTTTTGGGTGCTACTCCTACTGCTCCAGATTTGAAGACCTTTAAGGAGTGGCATGAAAAGGCCAGGAAGGTAATGTATTGGTTGTCAGTCAGTGTTTCAGACTCAATGGTTGTGCATATACAGGATGCAAAAACGCCGAAGGAGGCATGGGATACATTGGTGAAGATGTACAGCACCAATACCACTGCACGGAAGATGCAACTCAAGCAGGAGTTGCATAATGTGTAGAGGAATAAGCTAAGCATAAACGAGTATTCCATGAAGGTTAAAGGCCTTGCAGATTCTCTTGGCTCAATTGGAGCACCTGTTGATGATGAAGACTTAGTGTCTGTGACCTTGAATGGTCTTGGGAGAGAATATGCACAATTTCGAACATCCATTGGAGTCCGTGAGACCTTTCCTGATTTTCAAGAACTTGTTGCTTTCTTGTTGAGTGAAGAGCAAAGGAATGGTGGTTTAGCCCCATAGGAAGTTCTCAAGAGTCTGCATTCTACTCAAATCTGGGTAAAGGCAAAGGTAGAGGAAGAGGCCGTTTTGGTGGCCGTTCAAGAAATCAGAACCAATAGCAGTAATAGGAAAACCAGTCCTATGGAGGAGGACGTGGTAACTCTAGAGGCAGGGGGAGCCAAAGAGGACGAGGTTCATGGCAAAGGAATCAACAAGTAGATAGCAACACAGAGTGCTATTATTGTGGGAAGCTTGGACATGAAGACCTGTTATAAAAAGCAGAATGACATCAGAAATGGAAAGTTGTAGCAAAGCAACTATGCATCATCTAGTGGGCATGGTTGACAAAAATGAGTGCCTCTTTGTGATGCAGCACATGGTTAACTCCATGACAGAAAATGCTGCAGATTGTGAAAATGTATGGTTTGTTGATTCAGGTGCTTCTAACCACATGACCAGTCAGGTTCAGTGATGTCAGAAACCTGGAAAAGCCAGGTTATGTTGAAACAAGTGATGATACTGCTCATCCAATTGCATAGGTTGGTAAGGTGCCATTGGCTATGCAAAATGGAAGAACAAAGTACTTGTCAGATGTACTTTATGTTCCAAACATCACCAAGAACTTGGTCTCAGTTGGCCAAATGGTAGAGCAGGGTTTGTAGGTCAGATTTAACCCTGATGGGTGCTTTGTTGAGGATTTGAAAAATCAGTGCCGCTTGGTTTGCAAAAGGCAAAAGAAATGGCAGAATGTTTACCTTGGATGCTGATATCCCAGAGGTGCTGGCTGCTATATGTTTGCGCATGGAAGAGGTGTCATTGCAGATATTGAAATATGGCACAGGCGCATTGGACACCTGAACATACAAAGGCTGAAATCTATGCAAACACAGAGTATTGTTGTAGGTTTGCCAAAATTCAGAGTGGATGGAATGCAAAAGGTATGTGAAGCATGCCAAATGGGCAAGCAGGCCAGACATGCATTTCCATGCAATGCTGAAGTAAGCAATAGGGATTTGGAAGTGATCCACTCTGATGTGTGGACAACCAAAGCTGCTTCTCTTGGTGGATGCCATTATTATGTGAGCTTCATTGATGATCACACAAGGAAAGTATGGGTCTATTTTATGAAGCATAAAAGTGAAGTGTTCCACTTCAAAGCCTTTAAGGCTATGGTTGAGAAAGAAAAGGGCATGCAGATAAAAGTGCTAAGATCTGATGGAGGGGGAGAGTATTTTTCAGAAGAATTCAGTGACTATTTGAAAGAGTAGGGAATTCAGAGAGAATACTCATGCAGATCTACCCCTCAACAGAATGGGGTTGCACAAAGAAAGAACAGGCACATTGCAGAAGTTGCAAGGGCTATGCTAAATGAAAAGAAGATGCCTGATTATTTTTGGGCTAAAGCAGTAGCAACTGCTGTCTATATTATGAACAGAATCCCCACTGTGGCTGTCCATGGCATGACGCCTGAGGAAAAGTATACATGCAGAAAACCAGATATTTCACATTTTAAAGTATTTGATTGCATTGCTTACGTTCATATCCCTGATGAGAGGAGAACTAAGCTGGATCCAAAGGCAGAAAAATGCATCTTCATTGGATATTCTCTACAGCAGAAAGGGTACCGCTGTTATAACCCTTCCACTTGTAGGATGCAAGTGAGCAGAGATGTAGTTTTTGATGAAATGAGTTGTTTGTATGGTCCACCAGCAAAAGTTACAGAAGATGCAGATGCAGGAAACGGCAATGCTATTGTGAATGTAGAGCAGCAATCACAAAGTCTGAGTGGACCTGGTGAGTCCTCAGCTAATGGATCCAATGCATGGACAGGGAGACTACGATCTAGTGGTTCTACTGATGGTAGTCCAGATAGTGGTGCACAGTTATCACATAAAGGGAAGGAGAAGGTGGACCCTCCACCTGTCTTTGATGTCTCATGTGGACACTCTCATATTGATGGAGAGTCAAGTGGATCAAAAATGAGCCTTGATGAGGAACTTGGGATTCCTTCAGTGGTTATTCCAGGTGTAAGAAAAAGTAGGAATGTAATTAAGACTCCTGGAGGTGATTCAGGTACACGTAGGTCCACACGTGTTAAGTATCCTGTTGATAGACTAAGATATGATGGTTTTTCAGCCCATCATTATGCATATATGGTCAAAATCCTAGAAGAACCAGAGCCAACTTGCTTCAAGGAAGCAGTTGGAAAGAAAAATTGGGAGGCAGCCATGGATGAGGAGATGGTAGCCTTGGATGCAAACCACACTTGGAAATTGATGCCTTTGCCTCATGATAAGAAGGCGATTGGCTGCAAGTGGGTATATAAGGTGAAGCACAATGCCGATGGGTCTGTGAGCAGGTATAAGGCAAGTTTAGTTGCCAAAGGATATGCACAAACATATGGCATTGATTATAAGGAAACCTTCAGTCCAGTTGCAAGGATGGCAACTGTGAGAGCAGTAATTGCTATGGCTGCTGCAAAAGGTTGGTCTTTGCATCAAGTGGATGTAAAGAATGCCTTCTTGCATGGTGATTTGCAAGAAGAGGTCTATATGATGCAGCTAGAAGGTTATCAAGATGATGCACATCCCCATTTCGTTTGCAGGTTGCGTAAAGCCTTGTATGGCTTAAAATAGACGCCCAGGGCATGGTCAGACAAGCCAGTATCTTGTTACCATTGGATTTCAGATTTCTAATGTAGATTTTTCACTTTATGTGAAAAGAACAGATAGAGGGATCGTACTGGTAGTCATCTATGTGGATGACTTAATTGTTACAGGTGATAGTGATGCAGACATTGATGATGTGAAGCTGCTTTTAAAGCAGAAGTTTGAAATGAAGGATTTGGGAGAGCTGCGTTACTTCCTGGGCATTGAAGTTATTAGGGCCCCTGGAGAGATATGGTTGTTGCAGAGGCAGTATGGTTTGGATATGCTGTCTAGGTATGGGATGACAGGTTGTAAGCCCATCTTTGTTCCATTGGAAGAGAATGTGAAGCTCAGTGCAGAAAAAGGAGAGCTTCTTGAAGATGTCACTGTATATAAATGCATAGTTGGCAGTCTGATATACATGACTATCACTAGGCCGCCAGATTTGAGCTGTGCTATTGGACTGGTGAGTCAGTTTATGGAGGAAGCCACATTTGGATGTGGCTAGGCGCATATTGAGATATGTGAAGTCCACTTTACAGTATGGACTTTTTTATGAGACTGGGTGTCTGATACAAGTACATGGCTACACAGATACTGATTAGGCTGGTAGTATCTCCGATAGGAGATCTACTTGTGGATTTATGTTTTCCCTTGGGAGTGCTGCCATTAGTTGGAGCAGCAAGAAGTAGACAGTTGCCTTATCGAGCACAGAGGCTGAGTACAGGGGTACAGCTATGGCTGCATGTGAGGTAGCTTGGTTACAGAAGCTACTTGCTGATTTGGGCCAGTCAGTACATGATGCAGTTGTCATTTATTGTGACAACATTATCAGTATTATGCTTGCTAATAACCCAGTTTATCATGCTAGAACAAAGCACATTGAGGTGCATTATCACTTTGTGAGAGAGAAGATTCTAGCTGGAGAGGTTGATCTAGTATATGTCAACATTGAGGAGCAGGTGGCTGACGTCTTCACACGAAGGCCTTGGGTACAGAGAAGCTTCGCAGATTTAGGAGCTTACTTGGTGTACTCGAGATGGATTTGACCTTGAGGGGGAGTGTTGAGATATCAAGCTCCACCCCTGATGTATATCCTGGGTGACTATCATTTATGTCACCGTCTTGTGTTAGGTATACTTGTGGCATAGTTAGATAGCCACGTATGTTTGGATTGGGTTCACATATGAACCGTGTATTCTAGGGTTACACATATAGTGTATACCCATCTTTCATTGTATTGTTGTGTTGTGCTAAAGTGAAGATAGGCTTTAGCCTCCAACCTTGTGTCCTCTCTCTTTTGTGTATTGTGAAGAAAGCTGTAGTCGACGAGTCTCCTACCTCTCTCCCTATTTCTTTACAGAAGATCTGCCTAAGAATTTCCTCCTGCACACACTAAAGATCACAAGATCGATATCGTCTATGGCAGTTCTCCACCCAACATCTCACCCTATAGGTTAACTATGCCTCAGTAAGAAGTTGTCCTCAAGCAAGGCAATGATCTACTAGATAGAGGTTGCTTGAGGGAGGATCTAGGCACGTGTTGAGTTGTTAACTACCTAACTAAAATGTAGAAACTAATCCATAAAAATCACATAAAAATATACCATGACACTAGATAAAGGGTGAAAGTGGGTGGAACCCTCGCTCAAAATCTAGTAAGATTTATGCATACAACTACCTCTTATAAGATTGACTAGTGAAGGGCAATCGATTGTCAATCAGACACTCGAACCAAACACAACCAATCAATCATAGAAGACTTTTTGCACTTTTGAAGAGGATGTACAAGGCTGAAGATGGCTCAATGAATACAATCAAGTCCCTTTGATGAGCCAAGGCTTCCAACATATCAATATGAAGAGGATGATCACCTTAATAAAAGGCAAAGTGGTTAGTGCAAAGGCCCCAAGTATTCCCATTTGAGCCAACTTGGGTTCAACACCTGGAATCATGGGATATGCCTTTGAAGCATCTTGGGATTGTTATTACTGCGTAAAAGTGGCTCTTTCAAAAATGGGGGTATGAGTGTGTGATACCTCCACAAAAACAACACAAAAGAGAAGATAGGAGGCATTCAATAAAAGGGACGTTTGAACTAACCATTTTTTCATCTTTATAGGAGGTAAAGTAGTTAGTGCAAAGGCCCCAAGTATTTCAGTTCGAGCCCACCTAGGTTCAACACTTGGTATCGTAGGATATGCCTTTGAAGCATCTTGGGATTGTTCCTATACCATGTAAAAACTGCTCTTTTAAAAAATGGGTGTGTGATACCTCCACAAAAACAATGCAAAACGAGAATAAAGGAAGTGTCCAATAAAAGGGGTGTTTGCACTATTCATGCTATTACCATTATAGGAGGTATAAGTGGTTAGCAAAGAGGCCCTAAGTATTATAGTTTGAGCCCACTTGGGTTCAACACTTGGAATCATAGGATATGCCTTTGAAGCATCTTGGGATTTTTCCTATCATGTAAAAACTGCTCTTTAAAAAAATGTGTGTGTGTGTGTGTGTGATATCTCCACAAAAATAACACAATCGAGAATATAGTAAGTGTCCAATAAAAGAGGCATTTTAATCATGCTACTCTTTGATTTAATGAAGAGGTTTTGTTGAAATTTTAGAATGTCCAATGACTTGTAATGTCCATTTTGCGAGCTCTCCCACACCCGTGCATGGCTCTTTTAAAAATGGGGGGGTGTGTGATACCTCCACAAAAACAACACAAAAGAGAAGATAGGAAGCATTCAATAAAAGGGATGTTTGAACTAACCATTTTAGCATCTTTATAAGAGGTTGAGTAGTTAGTGCAGAGGCCCCAAGTATTTCAGTTTGAGCCCACCTAGGTTCAACACTTGGAATCGTAGGCACACTTGGAATCGTAGGCTATGCCTTTGAAGCATCTTGGGATTGTTCCTATACCATGTAAAAACTGCTCTTCTAAAAAAATGGGAGCAAGTATGTGATACCTCCACAAAAACAACACAAAGCAGAATAAAGGAGGTGTTTGCACTAACCATGTTATTACCTTTATAGGAGGTAAAGTGGTTAGCGAAGAGGCACCAAGTATTATAGTTTGAGCCCACCTAGGTTCAACACTTGGAATCATGGGATATGCCTTTGTGAAACATCTTGGGATTGTTCCTATCATGTAAAAACTGCTCTTTAAAAAAATGGGGGTGTGTGTGATATCTCCACAAAAATAACCCAATCGAGAATATAGTAAGTGTCCAATAAAAAAGGGGCATTTTAATCACGCTACTCTTAAATTTAATGAAGAGGTTTTGTTGAAATTTTGGAATGTCCAATGACTTGTAATGTCCTTCCTTGAGAGCTCTCCCAGCTCTGCTTTTAACTCGAATGCTTTTTGTTTGTGAAAAAAAGAATGTAACCAGCTACAATAATGGCAATGCATGGCACGAAATTCTAACGTTGAAATTTACTACAATCAACCCAATGTTTACACTTTACTTTACAAGCTTTCATGTGGCAACCAAAGAGCTTGCCATGTGGCATTGTCTTAGCTCTTCTCTCTACTGAGTTGGGTTGAAGGATTTGTATTCCCTACTTCACATGCCACATAAAAGCATCAACTACCTCATTTGCAATCCTCCAACCTCTCGTGTATAACATCAAAGCTTTGAGACCAATCTCCCACCCTTTTAAGTTAAAACTTAGATGGGAAGTTTGAAATTTGCAATTTTGGGAGGAAGCTAATGAAGAATGGACGATGGTAGAAGAGCCAAGATTCAATGATTGTCACCAATTGGTACTCTTTCAGAGATGTCTACAAGATCTAGCAAGGAAACCACTTGTGTATGTGATGTGAAGAAAGCTTAGCAGTGCTCCTTGATTCACGAGGCATGCTGGAAGGTTTCATAGAGAATAGTCGCCACAAGGTAAACCCACGTCACTACCGAGGTAAATTATTTACGAACCGACTCTTTGGAATTGCACCTTGATTCACGCGCTTCGCAATGCTCCTTGATTGACGAGGCATGCTGGAAGGTTTTATAGAGAATAGTCGCCACCACAGATAAACCCGTCACTACCTAAGTAAATTATTTACAAACAGACTTTTTGGAATTGCCATTGATTACGAAGGCCATGTAACTTCAAGAACGCAGTAGGCAACGTCACTACCTGGGTGAATTATTTACAAACTCGCTCTTTAGAGCCCTTGTTTACGACGGCCAGGTTACTTCAAGAATGCAGTTTCATGTGGACCAAACGCACTTGGCCAAGTTAAATCGGACGTTTACCATCTATCTGTATTTTCAGCAACCAGTTGCGTCTCATGGTGTTTGCTATCGCATTTCACGTTGCTCCGCTTCGACATGGCTTATAACAAGGAATGCAAGTATAAACAGAGCAATTAAAATACACGAGCTTAGCCGCCAAACTAACAGTCCCATCGACCAACCAAATAAACAACTTAGAACACATTTAAATATTAATATTCAAAAAGAAAACTTTCCCACAAATTTCAAGATAGATCGAACTGGGAATAAACCCAAATCCATCACACTGCGTTGATGGATGCGAAGCTCAACATACAAGCATACCACAGTCAGATTTTTCCTACGGCTGGACGAGCTGAAAGGGCACGATTTACGGTGACCCGAAGTCGGATCAGGACATTAGCAGGTAGTATTAGAATGATTTAGGCGTGCATATTGGCCATCTCGAATCTTTGAGCAAGTTCCGGGCTCTCCAATGCATCGCTGAACTGCTGCCGCACTTGCTCGGGAGTGAAAGCAAAGCTGTTAGAAGTGTAAGAATTCAAAAGCGAAGCAGTTCCCTGACGCGCCAGCTCGCTGTACTCATCCTGGTTAGAGTTGACAAGCGCTTGCATAAGAGTCATGAGCGGCCTCCGAATATTTTTCCAAGCAAACCGAATCCTGAGAGGAAACTTGGCCACTTGGCACCGCCACCTTTCCAGAAACTGCAAGTGATAAATATTCAAGTTTAAAAAACAGGTAAGAGCAAAAAACTTGAGCGAAAAACTTGCGATTTCTCCAACACGAGAAGCAAAAGAAAGTTATCATTTTGCCAAAAAACTGAAGACTTTCGAACACTCACTCGCAAGAACCCTTCCCACCGTAGCCTGCGCCGTATCCACCAGACGGAGAGGAAGGAGGGGTGAGAACAGGAGAACTAATGGGAGAACCGATGACAGGAGAGGAGATGGGAGACCCAATAACGGGAGAAGAAATGGGAGAGCCAATAACGGGTGAGGAAATGGGAGAGCCAACGACGGGGGAAGAGATGGGGGAAGAAACGACAGGAGACGAGCCAGAGCTAGGGGTGCTACCACCATAAGGAGGGGAAGAAACAGTAGGAGGGGTTTCGACGGGAGAGGAACCAGAGGAAGGAGGTGTATAAGAAGGCGAGGAAGGAGGGGTTTCGATGGGGGAAGAGCCAGAAGAAGGTGGTGTATAGGATGGAGAGGAAGGAGGGGTTTCAATGGGAGAAGAGCCAGAGGAAGGAGACGGAGAAGAACCAGAGGAAGGAGGTGTATAAGTTGAGGGAGGAGGGGTTTCGATAGGGGAGGAACCAGAAGAAGGAGGTGTATAAGATGGCGAGGAAGGAGGGTTTTCGACAGGGGAAGAACCAGAGGAAGGTGGCATATAGGATGGAGAGGAAGGTGGAGTTTAAATAGGAGAAGAACCAGAGGAAGGAGGAGTGTCGGATGGTGTTTCTACAACAGGAGAAGAGCCAGAAGGAGAGCCTCCATTGTAGGGAGGTGGTGGACAATTGCTACCAGAAGGTGAAGGTGATGACCCAGAAGGTGAACTCCCTGAAGGAGATTGATAATACCCCAAATCACGTCCCTTCGCCCTTGCCGAAATTGAAGGTATTCCCGCGACACAGAGTGCAAGCATGAAAAACAAAGCTACGGAGGCGCGCTCCATCTTCGCTGTAAATCACCCTGCGCTCCTTTCTCGACCACCTCCGAAGGTTATATACTTGCGTCCTGGCTCCCGCCCATGCCACGTGCCTTACCCTTATTCGTTCACTCTTCTAATCACCCTCCCATGCACGTCCAGCCAAAAAGATCTTCATCCCTCCGCCAAATCCCCCTCTAAACCTGGCGCGCCTCCGCCCGTTGCTTTTACTCTCACGTGGAAACTATAATATATATAAGTAAAATATAAGTAATAAGCCCTCCCCTTAGCTACAAAATAAATTATATGCCTGCCACCCTTATAGTCTTTGTAAATTCTGTCGGCTGTCTCTTGTGAGCCGAGTAGCTGCAAGCCAGTCATCTTCTTCCCCGAATACTTCCTCTGATGCGAGGTCTGTGCAGCTTGGTCCACCCAATTTTGACCCCAACGCCACCCTTCATCAATGAGCTTCGCGGTGCCGCGAGCAGTTGGTGGATTTCATCTCCGTATACATAATACGACTATACCATGTCCCTGCATTCATGCATTCACACTTCTAGAGCACACCTGCCTGGTAACTTCCACATGTCTCTGTGTCTGCGGGTCTGCCATACATACATGATACACCCGCCTCACAATATAAAACTTCCCGCTCCAGGTGACTCCCAATAGCGACTTACGTAAGCTATAGTCAGGTGTTCGCTTTTTTTCATTTTCCCAAGTAACATTCAAGGGACGCGCTTTCTCGCTGATTCCAAGTAAATCCACCAGCTGTGAACAAAGTGGCCTTTATGTTGCTATTACCAAGAGCCGTTATTACGCACCAACCTCCTAAAGATTCACAGTCGATTGGGTAGACCGTAGAACGAGACTACCAAAACATGTTTGCTGCTCTGAAATGCATCATCATAGGCAGCGTTATGCGTTAGCTTTTAGTTACAAAATTTCGAGCTTAACCCAACGGTTCTGAGGAGGAGGAGTTGCAACTTGCAAGTCGGCACCACTCAACTGTGCAGCACTGGAGTGTGCACTGTGCACTGTGCACCTCTTCAACTTCTACGCGGAGTTTGTGCACGGTCATTTATTGTGAGCGTCATGTATTCTTTAACACGCGCAACGTGTAAGATTCCAGCTCGGTTGTTTCTGAGTTCGATACCTAGTACAAGTGTACAACTGAATTTTCAGGTTAGGCACTAGGCAGTGCTTGTACGCTGAAGCGCTGGCCACTCTATTTTTCTAAAGACTAGGGTAGGGCAAATTCACACAGTCCCATCCGTTGCCATCAATTTGTCTGACGGCAGCAATTTTGCTAGGGGCCTTGCGATTGTTGTGCAGCGCTTTGAAAATGTGTGTATTTGGTCAAAAAATTTGTGTTGAATTTGGCCGGCGAATCTTGGTTGTAGACGGAAAGGTCGTGGCTCACTTCTCGAGCCAGACACGAAGAAGGAAAACCCAAACAAACACGAAATTTCGGGAAGGAAAGACCCGTCGGGAAGAAGAAATGCCATTTGGAGAAGGCTTCCTTGCGCCCACAAAGACTGCTCTGCTACAATCTAAAGCGACTGCGAACTACATCTACCCTATTAATGGCTAACCCATTTGACCTAAGCCACATGCTACAATTCATCTGTGCGCTTTGTTTGTGCGTAGCTTCTCAAGTTAATCAACTCCTATCTATTCGTAAAAGCAAGGCCAACGCAATCAACTCCTATCTATTCGTAAAAGCAAGGCCAACGTAGTTTGTTGCCGTGTTTTGTTAAATTGCGCATGTGCATAGCCAAGGGTTTAACCCACACACGGCGGCGGTCGCGGGAAAATGAATCCTAGCCATTCGATTCTGTAGATGTGGGGGGGGGGGTCGGGGGATGGTGTGGACTTGCTCCTCCCACAGTTGATCCACTCTAAGAGAGGGTGGCATTTTGATAGGTTGCCCTATTAACCCACTTAAAGGGAAGTCGTGCAATATGGGGAGGAAATAAGGCATCCATTGGATTCACTTTAAAATATACGCCATGGTCTAAACATAAGGCAAGATATAAGGTAGACCATGGTTGCCCTTTTGGACATAGGGCAAGAAATAGCTTTAGATGCATGCACTATTGGATAAATCTACAAAAAGTTCATGGTCATCATGATGAGTTGGACAAGCTCTGTCAATGACATACATTTATTGAGCAATTGATCCTTCTACCATAAAACGTTGCAAGGGTAGTCAAAAGTTTACTGGTGTATATTTATCATGCCATGAGTACATTGATGGGGATGGTGGGTGCTTGCTCCTCCCATGGCTCATGCACTAAGATAAAAATTGTGAATTGAAAGGTTAAGCCAAAAAGGCAGCATTTCAATAGGCCATCCTATTAACCCACTAAAAAGGAAGCCATGCAATGTGGGGAGAGGAAATAAGGTAGCCTTTGGCTTACCTTTAAAATATAGGGTAAGGACTAAACATGAGGCAAGATATAGGTCAAGCATTGTTGCCCTTTTGGACAATGGACAAAGGGCAAGAAATATGAAACCGTTAGATGCTTTATTAGCTTAAGCTTTTTGGTACAAACTTGACTTCGAGCAGTTAAAAGAGTAGTCAATTTTTATTCAATGGAAATCATACCCATATGGATGGATTCCATAATTCTTGAAGTATTTTTATTCAATGGGAATCATACCCATATGGATGGATTCCATAATTCTTGAAGTATTTTTAATAGAAGTTGGGATGTGCTTAAATTTCATTGACAAAGTTATGAACAAAAAAGTCCACATGAACATTTTTTTTAGTAAGTCACCTTATGGGTCACCCTTTACAGCCATTAATATTTTTCAAGTAACATCAAGTCTTAAGTTCAAATCCCTAGAACAATGAGATTATTATTCGTTAAAGAGAAATGGATTTTAGAAATGTGTATATATATGTGTATACACACACACACACACACACACACACACACAATGAGATTATTATTCACTAAAGAGATGGATTTTAGAAAAGTGTATATATATGTGTACACACACACACACACACACACACACACACACACACACACACACACACACACACACACACACACATGTATGTATGTATGTATGTATGTATGTATCTAGATATATATATAAGTGGATTTTTTTCTATAAGACTAGTGTTAAATTATTTTAGGATTTAAGATCTTTTTTGGGCCTATTACAACCCTATAGTTCTAAAGAAACTCTAAAATGCAATAAATTTGTTGTAAAGCAGCTCAACCCAAAATTATTTACATAATAATATACTTGAAAATGATTGTTCATCTTCATATAGGTCAATACAATAGCAAAGCCTTTAAAAGTTCAAAACAAGTCGATATCTTGAGCTAGATCTAGGCATTAACTATTGTAGCATAGACATGCTTGAATCCTTTTTCTTCAAAATTCTTAAAAGGTGGGTGATATATTCTTCAATTGCATTGAATGTACTCCATACTAAACATGTATTGTTAAACAGACAACAGTTTCTCATAAAGATCGAAGAGCTGTAAAAAACAAAAGTAAACTACTCAACTGGCCCGACAATCTTGTGCCAACACATCCATCATCTAGTCTATCCTATTGCCAATGACTCCCATGCCTGCTATAAATGGCCGACAATGGTGAAATCACAAATCCCTAAAAATGTCCTCACCACCATGACATCGGATTGATGTGCGGTAAAAAGCAAAACCGTAGTCCTCAGGGAGCTCTACAGGGTTGTCACACAAAAACCCCATGACTGCAATCCATCTGCCATGTCACATAAAATAAAACATGCAAAAGATAATAATCAAATTTATGTAATCATGGCCCATCTGCTCCAATGTCACCAAAACACATGCATGCTACTATAGAAGAATATCATCAAGGTAAATACAAAGACATCATGGCCTATGCCACCGTGTAGAGCACATATATCGATACCTTGTACAATACAAGTGTGAATCCACTGCTACCATCACCAAAGTCTCAAGTATCACAATAATGCATCATGGCAACATCAGTCATGGAATCTACACAAAGCATAATATAAAATCCACAACATCATGGTGGATAGGTGGCAATCCACCCTATGTGTCTCATAAAAGAATCAATACCACTGCAACCACATGCTAATGCACATAGCTCTGCATATCCATCTGATTGCATCATCTCTAGCTAAAGATAGAGTCTCGATCACCTATCCAAAAGAATGCAATCCCTCCCCTGCAATGCATCCTAGGCTCACCATATGCAATAATCCCGTGAACAAAATGGTAATGTAATGCCCAACGAAATATCCCATGAATGTTGTGCAAGATGCAAGGAGTAATGCAAACACATAAAAACATGTGACTTGACAACAAACTTCAACATCCAACACAATCATCCATAAAGTCTAGCTTCCATCCATCAATTAAAACACTGGAGGAACAAAAAACAGTGTTCATATGTCCTTGTTTGAGAAAGACATGACACACATGCCCTCTTTTAATAGCAATGATAATGTGCAGAATAAAATGGAAAGTTTCATGTAACTATCAAGGCCCCACTCTCATGTAACTACGCGAGAACCATCTAACTCTACTTGTGAGCCCCCCAATATGCGGAGGAGAAGGCACTTGAGTAGCTAGGTACCCTAGTTTAGACACCAAATGGCGGCCATGTGTGGCTTGATGGCTGGACGACTTTAGATAGGGTTGGTACATTATTGCCAACTAGGCTACATGTAAGTTTGGGAAGGCATCCCATGACTAACTACATTGAGGGTAGGCGGAGCTTATCCTAAGGCATCCCACTCTTAGGTTGTGGGGCCCATTTAGGGCCCCAAATGATGAATGCATGTGTCTCTCAGCCAAACAGAAAACCTTAGGCTAGTTGCTCTAACCTGTTCCACCGATCTATCAATTGGCCGGTGTCCAAGCTAGTGACCGACCCCCCAGGAGGCTGCACTGGGCTAATTGGGTCAATGCCCACGACTGGGTCTAACCAACCATGTCTTGGTTGGCTATATATGAGCGACTCCATAAGGTCCATATTCGCCACAACTATAGCAGTCCTATTTCCAAAGCATACAGCCTCCGTCCTTTACTATTTCCAAAGCATACAGCCTCCGTCCTCTACTATTTCCAGAATGCCATCGAACCTTCTTCATAGGAGCGCACCACTGGGAGGCTAGCACCATCATTGTATCAGCTTTTAGTAAAAAACTTCAGTTCTCCATATTGTCATCTTTTCTCTCTTCCTCCATACAAGATCCTATTATCTATCATGCATAGATGTCGTATTCTTTTCTTACATGGTATCAAACCTTAGGATCTAGCAAGAAGATTTTGTAGTGTGTTTCTACTTGTGAGTAGATTGTGAGAGATGGCTCAACCTACAAGACTATGAAACCCACCTTTTGGCGAAAGCAAAAAGTTGGATGGCTCCAACTACCCTCTCTAGAAGGTTCACAATGAAGGCCATCTTAAGCGCTTATGAGCTTTAGGACACTGCTATAGGGGTGGACATGAAGCCAATATTACGAGACCAGATTTGGCCATTGTAGGGTAGAATATAGTGCCGATAGCAATGGAAATTCAACTTTAGACAAGAAGGGATGCACATGCTCTATGTTCCATTGTTTGTAGCATGAGTGATTTAATTATGGTGTTGATTCAACATGTTGACACATTAGTGAAGGCATGGACAATCTTGAAAAATTAGTATGAGACCATGAATTAGACGTGGATTTAGAATGTGGCCCTGCCCCCCCGGCGTTGTCGCCCGCCTCGCTCCCACGCCCCGCGCAGCCCCTCGCCCCCCAGCATGCGGGGACGGGCGGGCGGGCGGGGGGCACGCGGGTGGCGGCCCTACCCCCGACGTCGCCGCCCGCCTCACCCCCGTGCCCCGCGCCCCCCGGCGTCGGTGTCTCAACCTGCCCGCCTCGGCCACCCTTGGGGGCGCGGGGATCGGGCGGGGTGCACGCGGGCGGCGGCCCCACCCCCCGTCATCGCCGCCCCGCCCCGCCCCCCTATCACACGCGGGTAGCCCCCGCCGCACCCCCTCCCCCAGGCGGTCAGGGGGGCCGGCGGGGGTACGGGCGCGGCAGGGTAGGAAAGATGGTGCCGCCCTCCCAGATCCCGCCCCGCCCCGCTCGTCACCGCCCCCGTCCCCCCCACCGGCCCCCCGTCGCCCCCCCCGCTCCTGTCCCCCCCCTTGCCCCGGCCTCGTCGCCCCCCCTGCCCCTGCCCCTGCCCCTGCCCCCCCGTGCCCCGTTGCCCCCCCGCCTCATCTTCGCCCCCGCCCCCCCTTAGCCCCGCCCGCGCCCCGCTCCAGCCGCTGTCACCCGTCGCCCAGCCGCGTCGCCGCCCCCGACTCCCCAAGTCCCCGCGTCGCGGCCCTGCCCCCCGCCCCCACCTGGGCATCCCTGCCCTGATGTACACTTGTGGTTGCATGTGTGGCATTAGTTTCATAGAATAATAAATGTCCATGGCCCCATGGTTGAGGTGGCAAGGAGCTCCATGTGCCACCCTCCATGTAGGCAAGCATCTTTTCAATTATGCATATAGGTGTGTGCATTATAATATGCATAAATGTGATGAGATGGAGGAGCATCTTGAATGGGTCATGCCTCCACCTCACCCACATTTAATGAGAAAGAAGCTAGTCCATGGTCCAATATGATAAATAATTTGGGAGGACAAGATTCATGAGTCACCCATGGGCCAAGGTACATAAAATATTCGGGGGAGAGGGATTGAGGTGGTAGAGCATCTTTGTGCCAACCCATCCAAAATATAAAATAAAGAGGATCAAATCAAAGGGTCTAAGATATGGTTTGGAGCATTGGGAAAAAGAAGCCCAATGATTGTCGCTTACAATTCATGGAGCGGCCGACTATGGGCAAGGAAGAGGACAAACTTGGAAAAGTAGCATTATTATATTTGGGGGTTACAACCTCACCTTGCGTATTTAAGAAGGCTCTTTTTCTTTGCAATGGTCAAAGACTCCTCATTTGACACCCAACCTTCCACTTGCAGCCATGCTCCTTTCCACCTCCTTAGTCCATACCCATTTCCTTTGATGCCCTCTCTCTCACTTAGTTTTCCTATGTCCACATAGAATGCTCCATCACTTCACTTCACTTGTATTCCTTCCACTCCTTTTCATTGTACATAAGCCACCCTTCTCCATGAACGTAATTCCACACCATTACCCTTTCGTTGTGAATATCCTTTGAGTCACTTCCTATTTTTACATTTGTATCATGTTCCTTCCCTCTCTTCCTCTTCCATTGTAATTCGAAATTGACAGCACCACATACGGCATGATGCATTACGGCATCCTGAATGTGTATGTTCGCAACAACGCCACCACATCGTTGTGCATCCACATTTTTGGTGTGGGTGCTGGGATACATAATCTCCATGGCCAGCAACACTGAAAAGAGAAAAACGTCTTCTACGACTACGAATCTACGACTACGAAGTGCGGGATTGTGACTGCGCGGTCCAGATGGCTGAAGTGCAGAACAACGGCTGCATTCCCATGATCGCGTGAGGTGACTGCACGACTACAATCTCGCCTGTGTATTCGAAACTGTTCTGCACTGCGCGACTGAAATTGTCCTGCACCGAAGCACAACTATTGTCACTTACAATTCATGGAGCGGCCGACCATGGGCAAGGAAGAGGACAAACTTGGAAAAGTAGCATTATTATATTTGGGGGGTTACAACCTCACCTTGCCTATTTAAGAAGGCTCTTTTTCTTTGTAATGGGCACAGACTCCTCATTTGACACCCAACCTTCCACTTGCAGCCATGCTCCTTTCCACCTCCTTAGTCCATACCCATTTCCTTTGATGCCCTCTCTCTCACTTAGTTTTCCTACGTCCACATAGAATGCTCCATCACTTCACTTCACTTGTATTCCTTCCACTTCTTTCCATTGTACATGAGCCACCCTTCTCCATGAATGTAATTCCACACCATTACCCTTTCGTTGTGAATATCCTTTGAGTCACTTCCTATTTTTACATTTGTATCATGTTCCTTCCCTCTCTTCCTCTTCCATTGTAATTCAAAATTGACGGCACCACATACGCCATGATGCATTACGGCATCCCGAATGTGTATGTTCGCAACAATGCCACCACATCGTTGCGCATCCACATTTTTGGTGTGGCTGCTGGGATACGTAATCTCCATGGCCAGCAACACTGAAAAGAGAAAAACGTTTTCTGTAAGACTATGAAGTGTGGGATTGTGATGACTGCGCGGTCCGGATGGCTGAAGCGTAGAACAACGATTGCATTCCCATGATTGCGTGAGGTGACTGCGCGACTATAATCTCGCCTGCATATTCGAAACTGTTCTGCACCGCGCGACTGAAATTGTTCTGCACCACCGAAGCCATGGAGCGACCGACTATGGGCAAGGAAGAGGACAAACTTAGAAAAGTAGCATTATTATATTTGGGGGGTTACAACCTCACCTTGCCTATTTAAGAAGGCTCTTTTTCTTTGCAATGGACAAAGACTCCTCATTTGACACCCAACCTTCCACTTGCAGCCATGCTCCTTTCCACCTCCTTAGTCCATACCCATTTCCTTTGATGCCCTCTCTCTCACTTAGTTTTCCTACGTCCACATAGAATGCTCCATCACTTCACTTAGTTTTCCTACATCCACATAGAATGCTCCATCACTTCACTTCACTTAGTTTTCCTACGTCCACATAGAATGCTCCATCACTTCACTTGTATTCCTTCCACTCCTTTCCATTGTACATGAGCCACCCTTCTCCATGAACCATTACCCTTTCGTTGTGTGAATATCCTTTGAGTCACTTCCTATTTTTACAGTTGTATCATGTTCCTTCCCTCTCTTCCTCTTCCATTGTAATTCAAAATTGACGGCACCACATACGCCATGATGCATTACGACATCCCGAATGTGTATGTTCGCAATAGCGCCACCACATCGTTGTGCATCCACATTTTTGGTGTGGCTGCTGGGATACGTAATCTCCATGGCCAACAACACTGAAAAGAGAAAAACGTCTTCTGCGACTATGACGTGCGGGATTGTGACTGCGCGGTCCGGATGGCTGAAGCGCAGAACAACGATTGCATTCCCATGATTGCGTGAGGTGACTGCGCGACTACAATCTCACCTGCGTATTCAAAACTGTTATGCACCGTGCGACTGAAATTGTTCTGCACCGCGCGACTATGACTGTGCGGCGAGGCATGCAACGCCACCACATCGTTGCGCATCCACATTTTTGGTGTGGCTGCTGGGATACGTAATCTCCATGGCCAGTAACACTGAAAAGAGAAAAACATCTTCTGCGACTATGAAGTGCGGGATTGTAACTGCGCGGTCCAGATGGCTGAAGCGCAGAACAACGACTGCATTCCCATGATCGCGTGAGGTGACTGCGCGACTACAATCTCGCCCGCGTATTCGAAACTGTTCTGCACCGCGCGACTAAAATTGTTTTGTACCGCGTGACTATGACCCTGCGGTGAGGCGTGCACCGCGATGCATTATGGCATCCCGAATGTGTACATTCGCAACAATGCCACCACATCGTTGCGCATCCACATTTTTGGTGTGGCTGCTGAGATACGTAATCTCCATGGCCAGCAATACTGAAAAGAGAAAAACCTCTTCTGCAACTATGAAGTGCGGGATTGTGACTGCGCGGTTCGGATGGTTGAAGCGCAGAACAACGACTGTATTCCCATGATCTTGTGAGGTGACTGCGTGACTACAATCTCGCCTGCATATTCAAAACTGTTCTGCACCGCGTGACTGAAATTGTTCTGCACCGCACGACTGTGACTGTGCAGTAAGGCACGCAACAACCCCACCACATCGTTGCGCATCCACATTTTTGGTGTGGCTACTGGGATACGTAATCTCCATGGCTAACAACACTGAAAAGAGAAAAACGTCTTCTGCGACTATGAAGTGCGGGATTGTGACTGTGCGGTCCGGATGGCTGAAGCGCAGAACAACAAGTGCATTCCCATGATCGCGTGAGGTGACTGCGCGGCTACAATCTCGCCTGCGTATTCGAAACTGTTCTACACCGCACGACTGAAATTGTTCTATACCGCGCGACTGTGACTGTGCGGCGAGGCATGCGCGGGTCAGCTGCCTGCAGAAAAAAATTTTCGACCGATTTCTGCACCCCTTCCTTTCGCCTCACTATCTTCTTATCTTTCTCTTTCTCTTTCTCCTCTCCTCTCCTCTCCTTTTATATATATAACTACATATATATTAAAGTAGAAGGATTTGAAGAGGAGTGGGATTTGAACCCATGACCTCCCAAATGTCAAAAGCCTACATTACCACTAGCTAGGGGTTGGTGATTTAATTGGGAGGATATTGCTTATATGGTGAAGCCCTTGGAAACATAACTTTTTAACCATGAGGAATTTCCTCTTGATCTAAAAAGCAAAAGTGCTTCATTTTATGTGCTTTCTTCAAGTGTTGAAATATATTTCAAAAATTTTCAAGATCACCTCTTCAACGCATGCTACACGAGGAGGGTGAAATTTCATGTCAATTCTCGCCGAATTCAAAGACTTGGCACTTGGGCCTCAACATGTTGATGGAACCAATTGGCACAATTTGTTCCTGAATCTCCACATCGACCTCCAGCAAGTTATAATCGAGCATATTTCCTGTGGAGATGATGGTTGGGATTATTTGCCGTGGATGGTTCGTGGTGGTGAGCTCGTGATACATTGGGAGAACTTCGACTTCACGTCTACACATTGCGCCGTCATCGAGCTTCAGAAAATCTTCGCCTGCAAGCACCTGTAACCAAGTTGAGTATTCAGCACTAATCTTTGGGCTACAGAAAGCTCAAGAACATCGCATCCAACAACTCGAGGTGCGAGGAGACTCTCAACTTGTGTGTGAACAAGTTGATGCATTACGGCATCCTGAATGTGTATGTTCGCAACAACGGCACCACATTGTTGTGCATCCACAGCGTCACACTAGGGGTTGTTGAAATATACAAGTGAATAGGGTGTGTGCAGGAACAAGCCCTTGGTTAGAGGCTGTAAAAGAGAATCTATAAATGTGAGAGGACCTGTGAAAAGGTGAGAAGAATCTACTAGGAGAGAATAAAGGGTAGCATGAGAAGATTTAGGAAGTGTGGAGATATTCTGGGAAAAGTGAAGAGGTGGAGAGAATCAAGCAAAAGAGGTGGAGATATTCTGGGAGAGGTGGAGTGAATCAAGGAGAAATCGCTGGGATTTGATGCTTGGATGTAAACTCTATAAATTGAGGCTTGGATGTAAACTCTATAAATTGAGGCATTGGCCTAATGAGAATTTGCTGGTTTTTGATTATCCATGCTTACATTAAGCTATTTGTTAATTATTTACTAATCACATCTTAATTATTTGCTAATCACGTCTTAATTATTCATTAATTATATCTTAATTATTTACTAATCACTTTGTTAATGATGTTGATTCTAGTATTTGATCCACCATAGCTCATCACATTGCTCTAATTTCAACATGGTATCAGAGCCATGCCTAGAATCCATCAGGTTTATGAGCCCATTATCTAATTAATCAAGATTAGTAGATAATTAGAAATTAATCAAATTTTTAGTTATTTTTCAACTCACCTATGTACCCCCAACTGGTGGAGGAGCTCTAGCTCCTTGCACACTCAAAATTAGGCCAAACCCTTCTAGCCACAATGAGCCATGATCCCCACGATTCAGCCAGTCGAATCAGAACGTCAAACCGCCACGTAGAACTCCGAAAATTCGCTGATTAGTGGGTGCCTTTTTTCTGTAGCAAATCAAAGATCTCTACTTCATCAAATCAAATCAGCCTAATTCCTCTTAGCCCCGGGGGTTTTCAAGCATGCTCTACAAGCTGGTGAAGTCAGAATTCAATTTGATCAAGTCTACAGTGAGATCCAAGCTCTTCATCAAATCTGCAGGTGACTTTGGTAAAACAGAGATTAAGCATTCAATATTTGGTCAAATCTTGTGTTTATTGGCTTAATCCTCTACTAGACTCATTGCTATTGATGGCCTTGAAAGCATTTGAGCTCATTTGAAGTCTAAGGCACCAGATCTGGACTCCCCGCATACTCTGTTTTCTGCACATAAAATAGTGGATTAATTTGCTAATCAGTGATTAATCAGTACTAATCACTATATTTTGGTGCAATTGAGGGTTCAAATTAACCATTAGGTATCTGATACAGATCCCTATAAATTCAGATTGTAATTCGGAGTTGGTTTGATACTCCAACCATTCCGTACAAATTGGTTACCCTTGATTTAATGTAATTTCTGGTAAAATTGTGCTGATAAAAATGTGATAATCATCATTTTGCATTTAACCCTTGGTTAATGCCTGTAAATCTCACTTAAATTCAAGATTATTAACAGCCAGAGTTGCATTTGGGAATGTGCATAAGAATGAATGCTATATGCATTATCTATTGGGCACATTGCATCAGTGTAAAAATGGGATTAGACACTTTCCTTGTTCAGAATAAGGCAAGAGGTAAGACCTCCCACATAATTTTGGGTTTGCATTGCATAATGACACAAGATAAACATCAAAAGCCCAAAAGAACTCTCAACAAAACATTTGAACATGTTACTCACATGGAGCAAGAAGACCTGACGGACAAGCTCACGGCCCTAGCCATGAAAGAAGAAGAACATCTCTTTCCAAGAAGAGGATCCACATCGACAAGAAGATCTAGAGGACATGGACACAAGAAGAGAAGCTGCCACAAGAAGACTGAAAGAAGAGGAAGACACGGACGCGTGAAGAGAAGCTCTCCCACGACAAGAAGACTGAAGACAAGAGAAGCTCTCCCACGACAAGAAGACTGAAGACAAGAGAAGATGTGAGGCTCCAAAGAGTGAGGAGCCATGTGAAAATCTCTGAGAGAGAGAGAGAGAGAGAGACCCTACAACCCAATGTAACTTGCCCCAACAAAGTAAAACCACCTCTGAGCCACCAATGAGGTAGGCCACGTGGTAGATGTATGTGTGAGCACTTTAGTCAAGGTCGCGGCGGGAAACTATAGTAAGCCTTGGACACATAGAGAGAGAGAGTGTCAAGGACTATGAGTTTAGGGACTTGAGGCACTGGTCGCTGTGGCTATCAAGTAAGAGGGAAACTTGGTACAGGGACCAGGTGTGCTAAGTTAACTTGAGGGGAGGTGTGCTAGACATTGGTCGCGGACTATCAACAAGTAAGAGGGAAACTTGGTATAGGGTCTAGGTGTTCTAGGAGTATTCACTTGAGGGGAGGTGTTGAAATATACAAGTGAATAGGGTGTGTGCGGGAACAAGCCCTTGGTTAGAGGCTGTAAAAGAGAATCTGTAAATGTGAGAGCACCTGTGAAAAGGTGAGAAGAATCTACTAGGAGAGAATAAAGGGTAGCATGAGAAAATTTAGGAAGTGTGGAGATATTCTGGGAAAAGTGAAGAGGTGGAGAGAATCAAGCAAAAGAGGTGGAGATATTCTGGGAGAGGTGGAGTGAATCAAGGAGAAATCGCTGGGATTTGATGCTTGGATGTAAACTCTATAAATTGAGGCATTGGCCTAATGAGAATTTGCTGGTTTTTGATTATCCATGCTTACATTAAGCTATTTGTTAATTATTCACTAATCATGTCTTAATTATTTACTAATCACTTTGTTAATGATGTTGATTCTAGTATTTGATCCACCATAGCTCATCACATTGCTCTAATTTCAACAGGGGCCCCACAAGATTTATTGCAATAACTTGGTTACAAGGAGCTCTAACTATGAGCAAGACCTAATTACACGCTCAAATGAGTAACTAGGCATGCATGCCTTCAATTTATAGATCTTAGGGCAACCTGAAAGCTAAAGGCTTTTCGTGTAAACCACACTTTTCCCTCAAAATTGGGTGCCCTACTTTATTCTTGACTCCTTCTGGGTCCTTCTAGAACTTGGGCAACTGTAAGGGTGTTTTGATTCGCTGCACACTTTTTGATCAGCCGCACACCTTTTAATCATCCACTTTTTAACACTCTCTAGTGTCCTGTAAATTTTTTTTAATAACTTGTGTTTAGGTGCTAATTAGCTCACACCACAAGCATGTGACATTTTGCGTAAACATAGAGAGGTCCCCTACACAAATTTGATGTGGGGCCTTAGTAGATTCTCCACCTTGTTTTGATTTAAAAAAACAAGTGAGTACAAGTACTTGTGAGCATTGCCTTAGCTTTTGCCATATGCAATGATTATCAAGATGTACAGATGATTACTTTGCAACATCTATCATGGATGCCCTTGCATAGAAGCAAGTTTGAGTGCTACAGTAGAATACTCACAAATGTGTGCACGTGCACACACACACACACACACACACTTTTTAGCATTGCCTTCAGGCAGTGCTCTAGTTTCATTTTGAAGATTTTTATCCCATATCTTCTATTGCCCTTTAGCTCTTGTCCATACTAAAGAATGGAGCACTGCAAGAAAGTAGCACATGCATTGTATAAAGAAAGTAGGCAAGCATAATATCCAATCCTTATTTTATGCTTTGTATCACATTTTTTGTGTGCAAGTCTCTTCTTTAATGTCTCTTCATTTGTTGGAAAATGACATGACTACATTGCATAAGTCTTCCAGATTCCACATTGGTTGGGTAGAATTAAGTAGAGGCGGATTAGATATTATGCTGTGTGGACATTTGTAAATCAATTTTAGCAATGAATATTGCATGAGTCTTTGACTCTTTGAGATTCCACATTGGTTGGGCGGAATTAAGTAGGGGCAGATTGGTTATTATGCTTTGTGGACATTTGTAAATCAATTTTAGCAATGAATATTGCATGAGTCTTTGACTCTTTGAGATTCCACAATGGTTGAGAGGATTTAACTAGGGGTGGATTGTATATTATTCCATGTGGCCATTTGTAAATCATTTTAGCAATAAGTTTTACATGTAGGGAACGTGTGCACTAATGTGGCATTCAACTTGTCTTTGTTTATGGCACCTTGAATAACCCATTCTTGATTCTTGTTTCTCACCAATATTCTATATCTCTGTTGCTCAATTTTTTCCATTGATTCCCGATTTCACAATTGCATAACACATCAAAGATGCTTTATCCAATTTCAATAATTGCTTTGGCATTCAGTAACAATGTAATGTCATTTGTGACCACTAGAATATGCAATGAATCATGCATTGCGATGTGGCCTAGGCAGCATGAAAAGCTTGGCTTCACTTCCAAAGTCCATACTTTACTTGAAAACTTCCCTTCTCTAAAACCCATTATTCTTTCATTTTGTTACGATCACAAAATTGATTTGTGTTCCTTCTCTCTCTCTATTGAGTGCAATGCGTACTCTCTATTTGTGTTCCTTTTCTCTCTCTATATTGATTGGAGTTCCTTCTCTCTCTCTATTGAGGAAAATGTTTAATGATATTAAATGTGCTATGAAGCCTAGAACTAGTGCAAGAAATGTCCACTTAAGTTTGTTTGCTCCAATTGCATGCTTTGTTGATTTATTTTTTGATTGTAAACATTTGAGAAAAACCAGAACAACTTTTATGTGCAATTGATCATTTGTTTTTGACAAAGGTTGGAGAGTGAAATCATCAAAGGGAGATGATTTGATTCAATGTTGATTGAACACCTCCGACATTGCATTTCGGTGAGTGTTATAACATTCAAATATCTTTTTGTGAAATAGTTACAAAGCTTGTTTCATCATACTTAGGAATTATCCTAATGATATTTTGGAATCAGATACTATATTGCCAGGCAACATCTGTACATGTCATTTACTTATAGAAGGTGGCGATGGATCAACAACAACTGGGAAAGCATGGACCAGGATACAAGAGATGGCAGCCACTCTTGCTTGATAGATATAGTTGTGATTTGACAAGGTCACCCATTTGGAAGTGGAAGAGAATTGGACTCTCGAATATGTTAGGAAGGAATTAGAAGTAGCAATTCAGAATCCTCCAGATCAATTTTGCTTCAAGCTCGATGGTTGGAAGGTAAGTAGAAGAAGAGAGCATCAGATCATTTGTAAAGATGTTGCAGCTCCACATGAATTGGAGGCACTAGAAGATATATGATGTGAACATGTATATGTATACATGGTCACATCATATGCAATAACATTGCTTTTGTAATACTTTATTGTTTGAAACAATGTATTGAAGGCAAAAATTACCTAATTGAATTTTATGTACACAAAAAGGCCTAACGTAAGAAAACAAGAAGTGAAGGAACACAATAGCAGATTTGATCCTCTGATTTTCAAATTAAAAGTGCATTTACAATTGATGTTCTCTCTCCAACAACACTAAAGATGTACAAAAAATATAAATATACATGTGTAGTTGCATATTTACAGATAGCATGTTACAAAGTGCAGTACATTTGTCGGAAGAAGGTTACAACAACACATCGATAAGAAAAAAAAAATCATTGGAATCCATAGGATTGGGCTTCAGGATGGAGCCACGGTTCTTCTCCTAAGTACGGAGCCCATCTAAGAGGCTCAGAGGGGCCTATACCCCTCGTGGATTGGGCGGGATGAAGTCCATAGGACAGTCTGGAGGCATTGTTTCTGCAGCCTCAATCATTTTCACAATCGTGTCCTCCCTGAACGTTTGGACGTCTAGGTCCAAGTAATGAGACATCGATGGAAACTGCCATCACAATTCATCAAGGCATAAGATCAACATGAAATTATACAAGAAGATAAACAAGATTACGCATGCTTATGGGAGTTGAAAAATGCTTACATCGTTTAAAGGGAGCTGAAAAATACTCTGTAGCAACAACAATGCATTCAGAGCAACCCTCCACCCATAGCTATGACCATCATCTTGTTTGGGCACACTAACCGTTTGACATTCGTTTTAATCTCAAGGTGTCGTCAGAGAAGAAGCAGAGGTTAAACAGGGATTGGCACAAGGTGCCATGTTATAAGAAGAGAGCTTTGCCATGCCGTGCTCACAAAAGAAAATGCCGCTTGATTATGCTTTCTTATGCTTCTTGCACATGAACATGCAATTAATAGATGAAGAATGTACAGAGCTGCATGCGATGAATGAAAGTGAAGACACGATTGCTCGTTAGGCTAGTCCCACCATTGAGGAAGTTGCTGAAGAGGAGGACACTCCTCATGTGATTGAGGAGTTCAATGTTGAAGAAGAGAGGAAGCTCAGTGCAGCGGTTGATATTGAGGCACTGAGAGAACAAGACACTAACGTAGGCCAGCCTGTGATTGAATCAAATGAGTTCTCCCCCATTCCAACACCATTGCTCCCCTCTTACCAAGTAGGAGATTCCGAGTATATATTGATGTCAGACATACAACATGTATTTAACTTAAGGGAGTACCATTGCATAGCCTTCATAGCCCAAAATTTGGAGGTTAATGACAATTTTGTAGATGATGATGGGATAGATAAGTACTTGTTAGTGGATAGCCATGTGAGAGACACCAAGTTCCTATCTATTGTAGCAACACTAAAGATGATCTATGCTGATGCCCTTAAATATGAATGAAAAGATGCCACAAAGGAAGAGCTACAGGAAGCAAGGGCAAGATTGAGTATTACCAACATGGGAGTTTAGGGATGTGCCAAGTAAGATAGCGGAAACCGTTCCTAGTTCAAGCACTAATTTATGGCAAGACACCTTGCTTGAAGCAGATGAGTACCAAGTGGTTACTTTCTTTTGTTGTGTTTTCGTACTTTTGTTGCGGATTTGGCTTTATTAACTTTTGTTGGGATAATGCTCCTTTATTTTTTCACTTGGAAGTATATGAAGACACATTCCTCAAATGCGCTTTAGGCAAGCGTATGGTAGGATTGGGCCATGGTTTGACACTAGGAACATATATACATCACTTAAAATTCCCTCAGATTGTAATATTCCAGCTAGCTTCTCCAAGGACAATGCAAGTTTTTCTCTAATGGTGATAAAGACGCTATCTAGGTATCTAGGCGGCTATCACTTAAGGTTGAATGCAAACAAGGCAATACTTCTAGAGCGGCAAGCAGCTGTTCGATTTTTTGGGGAGGGACTAGGAGTATATTCATTGAGATGTAAATATTATTTAACATATGCTGCTTATGGCTGGGCATGTGGAATCACAGATCCTAATATGTTGAGTGCTTATAAGAAGCATCTTCTTAGAACAGCAAGGCCAATGGTCCCTGTTGTGCCATTGATAGAGGAAGAAGAAGATGTTGCAGAAACTTCATCAAAAAGGGCTAGTAGGCTGGGGGATGACTCTGCTCCACAACAATAGATTTAGATTGTTCTAGTTGTTAAGAAGTTTCTTTAAATTTCTCAATACTCTTACTTACCATTAAAAACTATGAAATGTATATATGTTGAAAACATTTGTATGGGACATAGATAAAAGCTCTTATTCTTTTAAAATCTTTTGAAGTTACATCATTGTTTTATAATATGTATTTCAATGATCAATTTTCTTCCACACTCTGCCCTGTCTTTGTCGTTGTCTTAGCCATTCAACATGATTATGCCTCCCCCGTGAGAGAGACATACATTGATCGTCTCCTTTCAGCCTGCATCTCTCTTATTGCACATGACACGGCTGATTTAGACTATTTGATCTTCACACGAGCCCTCACTTGAATCCGCCTATACCACCATTGACATAGTTGCTTCATGGGATTACTTTTCTTCACTCCTCCTCCATGTTGAGTGGCTCTTTAATAGGCACAACATCTTTGCCAATGAGATCTTTCCATGCCTTGGGTAGTAGACCAAATCCCAAGGCTTCCACACTCTTCCACAAAAAGGGTCCATGTGAATGCAAAATGTGCTACAAATGCTCAATAACAACAAGACATTTAGTATCGTACAATATATTTTGAATAACAATAAAAACTCAAAGCTGTAGGTATTCAAGTAATAACCATGTATTGTGTCAAGTTTATCGCACCCCATGCCTTTTCATAGCTAGCGTAGAACTCTGTCACAACTTCCTCGAATTTCTCAACATCCCCATCTTCAAACCTTGCTTTTTGCAACAAAGGTGCTAGGCAATCAAGTGCCAACCACGCTTTGGCCTTTACCACCCTTGCTTGTCCCTGAAGAGCCTCGGTTAGGTACAGCTACATGAAGCTTTCTCCACACCTCAAAATTTGTACCCAGGTGACCTCTCTGGGTATGATTAGATAAGAATTTTCTGGCTTTTGTACCTCCAAAACATGGTTTTCTAGGAACATTTCCTGTCTTCCCTGATCTTTTCAAGTCCTTCTCAATCTTCACTTGACCACAATGTAAACGTGCATCTGAAAGCACTTGCTCTATTTTGTTCTTTCACTCTCTAATGTTGGTTTCATAATCCATGCAAATTTGATGTACATGTAGACTAGTTTCTCGATTATTCTAACCAGAGCATGCAAAACACAAATATGAACTCTAATCAAAGGGATAACAAGAATTGGATCCCAATTAGGATCCACTCCTAGAGCATCACGATTTGGGGCTTGATGCCTATTACTGTTTGCATTTAGGCATTTCCATTCTCTCTTTTCCTCCTTTGGAGACACCTCGTTCGGCCATGCACTACAGGCAAGGAAACTTGGCAATTACTCCTTGGGAAATACCAAGCATGCATTTTAAGTTTTTAAGATCTGCAACCAGGTGCCATTCAACCTCATATTCACCATATGCTTCTACATAAAGCTTTGCACCATTTGACTGCTACTGGATAGTGGAAGGAATCTCAGTCTGGTTAAAGTACCACTTTAGAATTTCATGAGCCTCTGTTGGAACCTGTTAACAAGAGGCCAATTAAGTTGTCTACAACATGTAATGGATAGCAACATAATAAACTTTTTTTTCAAAAGGATAGCATCTCACCTCAAATGCAGCCAGCCACCAAATCTCATTTTTTGATTGTACACTAAAGTGCCTGTCATCAGCATTACTGATACTTGCATCCAAAGCTCTATTCATTAAAGTCAAGCTAACCCTTTCTAGCTTTTGTCCTTTGATCACCTCACTCTCATCAAGTTTTAGAACAAATTTCAACCTTCCATTGCACTCATGAACATTGATGTCATAAAATTTCACCATAGCCGTTTGTAATTTCCAAACATCTATAATGAAATTGTTAAACTCTGTAAGCTTTATGATTTTCTTTTCCCCACTCTTTTTAGTCATTGTCAATGTACTAGACATGTGACAAGGCTCTACAACAAGTTTGACCATTCCTAAGTTGAGAATATTTCGAGCTTTGTTCACATGAAATGGTTTTGGAATGGGAATTACTGTTTTTTTCCCAAGCTTAGAATTGAAACCTTCTTTAACTTTATTAAACAACATCCTGTAAGACTTTGTGCTTATGCTAGCCATGTCACATATACCTTGTGCATCTGCAGGAGTGAATGCCTCAGTCACCTTCTGCAAGGATTGGTTTACTATGTTTGATCGTAGTCTTGCAAACTTAGGGTGATGTATCGCTGACTCCATGATGTCTTTTCTCAAAACTTTGCCAAATATATCAGAACCTTGCTCTTTTGGACCCACAACATCGGTGACCATCTTGAAGCAACAACGATAGCTATTGTAGTCCATCATTCATCTAACTATACCACCCCCACCCCCAATCCCCCCATCTCGAAAAAAAAGAACTAAAGATGAAAACAAAAAGTGAGTACTCAAAGAAATTATAGATCCCATAATACCTGCAAGCTTTTACACAACGCTTCCATTGGCCACCTCCAACATTGAGTTCTTCCAATGGTTTGAACTGTCTCTTGCGTAACCAAGCATCCAATGGTGTGTCTTTCAAATATTATAATTTTTTGTTGAACTTTTCAAGTTGTTTTCTAAAGTGTGTATTCTCACTCTCCAAAGTGAAATTATTGATTTCTCGAACTGCCAAAATTTCATCTTTCTCTTCAATAGTGGCCTGCATCTTACGAATAGTCTGCTACAAATGATCAATCTCTTTTTGTAACCCAAAACAAACTTTTGCATTGTCCTCAAATGAAGCTTGCAAAGCTGTTGTGATAGATGCTAAGTAAAAATTCACACCTTCAATCATTTTTATTCTGGCATCTATCATTCAAATGTCTTTCAAAGTTACATTGAATGATACTTTGACATTGGCCAAACAATCTTTTGCAATATCCAAGCAATCCATTTTCACCCTCACACAAAAACTTGAAGAAACTCATCAACCCAAAGAATGATGGAGATTGAGAGGAGGTTAGATCTGGTGGGTAAATACTACCGTCCAACCACAGGTCCATATTTTTCTTTCCTTCATTTAGAAGCTCAATAATGTGGGCTTCGCATGCTGGCCTAGACCACTTTCTCTTACAGTAGGAGCATAGTCGACTTCTACTTGGAAGTGGATGTCCACCTTTTTCTTCTTTTGTTTCGCAAGTTCAATTGCATTGTTCTGTGCTTTAACAATACTAAAAAACATCATTAACTCACACTTTTACCAAAAGAAACCAAAGATATTACGCTTATCTCCCATGAAGAAGATTGCTTCATTAAAACCAAAAGACAACATCACTAAATAATACCTCCTTGTCCATCAAATGAACTTGTTGGTATCCTGAATGCACCAAAATGTACACAATACTTGTAAGCACAACTCTCACTTGAAAGAGGTAAGAAATAGGATTGTTATTCATGCACAAGTAGGTATGGTGCATGAAGAACAAATTCTTTTCCATCCTTTTTCAAACGTTGCCGTCTGAGTCTCTCCTCAAACCTTGATGTATGATGAATCAATGTTCCATTGAATGTGCCACGAACTTGGAAGTAGGCAAGCACTCATGAGATGGAGAGGAAGATTGTGGCATGAGAAAGAGGCGCGAGGCTATGAGCTTCCAAAATGGAAGGAATCGGTGAATGAGAAGAGAAAATAAAAAAACTTCCTGCTCTAAACAATTTGGATTTGGAGTGGTTGTGGTTGTGGTTGTAGAGTCGGGAAGACAATGAGGGAGACAATGCAAGATGATGGGTTGCAGGGACGAAGTTTGGTAAGCAAAGTTGGATTCGTTCCATTCAAAAGTGTAATGAAGAAAGAGAGTGGTGACTTTTTTCAATAAAATAAGGCACCATAGTGGGAATAAAAAACTACACTTAAGAGGCATTGTTTTGAATTAAAAACACCCCACATGTCAATTAATGGAATAAAGAACTCAAAAATCATGCATCTACCCTCCAATATTATATGTGGGTTTATTGGCTTGCATTGTCCACATCACCATCCCAAGGGATCTATTACAAGGCCCCTCTTTGAGTCCAAATTTTCCCTGATGTATTGTGACTGAAGCAGCTCAGGATATGGGTGATCCCATTGGTAGAACAAGGCCTCCAAAAACTAGCTCAAACCATGAAGAAAAGTGAGGCTCTTGAGAGAGATGATGTCTATGGCTGCCATGTGTTACTAGGCTAGGTAGAGGAATAGGCAGGGCTCTCCTACTCTGATATCATGTTGGGAATGAAGGTACAAGAGCTTGGACACAAGGAAATCGAGCAATGGCAAGAGCCTTGCATTCAATGTTAAGCAATAGTACATATAGATGTTGGGCCCTAGGTAGGTGGCTCCAAATCCAACTTCTTTTATGAGTCTTCAAAAAGGGGATTTATGTATGCAAAATCACACTATCTTTTGACATTTCCTTCTCTCTCTCAGCACCAATTTTTGTTGTTGGAACCTTCTTTTTCTAGCTCTCTCCAATATGTGCATAGGCTTTCCCTTCTTGGAATGTGAAGCTCAACCGTTTGTGGGTGCTTGCATCCATTCGAGCTATGGGTGGTCCGGTCTCTCTTTCACTTATAGTGTCTTTTTGTCTAGGCCATTTTTGCAATCATTGAGCTTAATTTAAAAAGTTATGTACATGAACATGTTATGGAGGGTGTTAACAAGTGGAAGGCCCCCAAATCACCTTCTATGACACCCTATAAATTCTCTCTCTCTCTCTCTCTCTCTCTCTCTCTCTCTGGGATGCAAGGATCATAGTATCCTGAAACAATTCTATCAAAATATCTTTTGCCACTAACCTTCCTTTTCTAGCTCTCTCCAATATGTGCATAGGCTTTCCCTTCTTGGAATGTGAAGCTCAACCCTTTGTGGGTGTTTGCATTCATTTGAGCTATGGGCGGTCCAGTCTCTCTTTCACTTATAGTGTCTTTTGTCTAGGCCATTTTTGCAATCGTTGAAGATACTCTACATTAAAAGAAAATATGGTTTTAAATCTTCTCCTTAAAATGCCTTTTGTTTAGGCCATTTTTGCAATCATTGAACTTAACTTTAAAAGTTGTGTACTTGAACGTGTTATGGAGGGTGTTAACAAGTGGAAGGCCCCCAAATCACCTTCTATGACACCCTATGAATTCTCTCTCTCTCTCTCTCTCTCTCTCTCTCTCTCTCCAATTTATCTCTCGCTTCAATTAGTTCCTCAATCCAACCTAGTAACACAGTTTGCATCCCAGTGCCCAACCCCAGACTACATGAATCCTCAAAGTGTTAGCAAGACATGATATATGCAACCCAATGATGACATTCAATGGCATAAAAACTTGAACACCATAATGTGAAACAGAGATCCATCAAATAGCACATCACATGCATGAGATCTGGCCCCAGACACAAATCTAATACTAATAGTACCGAAACCACCCAGTGTCTAAAAAGAATGCATCAAGACCATATCATTCTCGATCACACTGAGCATACTATCATGATGAAATCCACTGATCCATCCTCACTGTCATTAAGTATGCATAATGGTGGGCCATATATCCATCATATTTCAGCCTATCAACAAGGTATTTTACTCGTGTGGATCTACGTAACACTGGCACGCTTGCTAGGTGTCTTCGAAGCATCCCTGCTTCTCCTTGCACCAAGTGTAACAACCCTTGGTATTCCCAACTCATCTCATTAAAGCTCTATTCATCGTGAGCCACTCGATTCACCATCGACTTGTGAGTCTCTCTTACATACACATCAAAAAATATGGGCTGATCCAACTTTTGTTTCCCTTTCCATGATACGTGTGTACCACTTTCTGCACTTTCTATGAGAAGGTGCTCTCGATGACAACCTCTCGGTCCATGGAGACATGTTAGACCCATTGTTAAAGGACTCTCCTAGTCCACTCAAGACTTGTGACTGTTGCTCTACATCTTGTACATCAATGTCATCTCTTGCATCTACATCTTTTGACATTTTCACTCGTGCATACGAGCTACTCATCTCATCAAATACAACATCTCTGCTCACCCTCATCTATTTTTGTCGTAGGGTTATAACGTCTGCAAAGAGTAACCAACAAGGATGCATTTTTCTCGTTTAGGGTCTAACTTAGTCCTCTTCTCATCTGGAATGTGCACATATGCAATGCATCCAAAAAGCTTTAGATGTGAAAGATCTGGCTTTCTTCCTCTAAACTTCTCTTCAGGTGTAACTCCATGCACTGCTACTGTGGGATTTTGTTCATGATATACACTATAGTTGCTATTGCTTCAGCCCAATAAAATTTTGACATATTTTTCTCATTTATGCAATACGTCTGTTATTCCTCTTTGCATCCCCATTTTGCTGAGGGTATGTCTACGAGAATATTTTCTTTAAATTCCCTGATTCTGCAGGTACTCACTAAATTCATAAGAGAAATACTCTCCCCCTCCATTAGACCTTAGCACTTTGATATGCATTTCCTTTTCCTTTTCCACCATTGCTCTAAATTTCTTGAAGTGGCTGAACACTTCACTTTTTTGTTTCATAAAATAGACCCACACCTTCCTTGTGTGGCCATTAATAAAGCTGATATAATAATTACAGCCTCTAATAGATGTTGTCTTGTAAGTCCACACATCATTGTGTGTTACCTCCAAGGGTCTCTTACTTATTTCTGCATTATGTGCAAATGCATGCCTTGCTTACCCAACTAGCCTGCCTCACATTTCTTATGAACATCATCCACCTTAAACTTTGGCAACCTTGCACAATATTCTAGACTCGCATTTTTTTCAACCGCTGGATGTTGTCATGACCCATGCGCTTATGCCAAATATCAATGTCTACAATAACCCCTTTTCCATTTGCAAACATTGCAGCACTCATTTCTAGTATCCCTTCATCCAGAGTAAACAACTTGCCATTTCTATTGCCTTTTGTAGCTAGAACCAACTCACGAAAATCAAGAAATGTCTCCCAGATTCCAATAGATGTTGGAAACCAATGGTACTCCTTATTACCGATACCATTCAAGGTCAGAAACACCAAGTCATCATCTTCTTCGACTGGTGCACCAACAGAGGCAAGCAAATCTACAAGCTTCTTTACCTTCATGGAGTAGTCATTGATGTTCATATTTTGCCTTTGCACATTATGCAACTCTTGCTTGAGTTGCATCTTTCATGCCTACGTATTTGTGCTACATAGTCTAGATAATGTGTCCCACACCTCCTTTGGCATCTCTTGATCTTGAATGTGCACAATCATAGCATCAAAGATGCCAATAGAAAGCCAATACATAACCTTTTTGGCTCTTACATGCCAAGTGTTAAGAGCATGCACTTCTGTGGCAGTAGGGATATCTAGAAGAATTGCTTTTTGTTCATCTCTTGTGATGAAATCCCAAAAGCCTTTACCCATCAAGAGGTTGGAAATTTTGAACTTCCATGCATGGTAGTTATTTTTTTCAAGCTTCTCACTCACAATCCGTGTGAGACTATTAGATGCCATCTCAATCAACTACAAGCAACAACCTGCAATTGGAAAAACAGAGATTCTGCCTCACAAGGACAAACAGCACACTTTTTGCAAACTCAACCTTCCGTCATACATACAGCCAAAAACACAGGTTTGCAACCAACTGATGCTTGAAACCAGCAACCACACAATCACACCAAGTGACATTCATGCATAGACATGCACTCACCATTGCTCTTTGCTTCTCAATGTGTCTATGTCAATGGCATAAATCCAAAGCTATAGGCTGGTTTCTCCCAACACATCAATTCCTCACACACATAGCCAAAAATAGCCACTCCTTCTCAGTACTTCCTGCTGCAATGCAAAAATGGGGCCTGAAATGGCTCCGAAATGGTTGCCCCAATCAAAGGCAGTGCACCTTGCACTCACAACTGTGTACCTATAGAGAATGCTCCCAAAAGTCCAAATGGAAAAGAGGCAAAGCTCCTCTTACCAGGATGTCATGGAGTCTACCTTATTGCTTTAACTCCTCTTGATACCATGAACAAAAAGTGGGAGAGAGGGAGGAGTTTTGCTTGCAGCTATCTTCACAAATAACACAGGGGAGAAGACACAAGAGGTGAGGGCTAAAGCTCTCCCCTTCTTACTTGAGAAAGCCACACAACAACTATACATCAAAGAGGGGTATACCCAATATCTTTAACCCTAGAGTACATGTGGTCCATAGTGTGAACCCAAGTCATACATACATGGAAATCTAACTATGCCACAACTACCACACACAATAGTAGTTGTCATACACTTATTATTTGGTGACGATGTAATAGCCACAACCAACCACACCGGTGACATAAATGACAATCACCCAGGCGTCACATGTGAGGTTGAGCTTGATATCTCAGCATTGTTGAAGAACATGTAAGTGGTGAGAAAGAGAGTCCTCTAGACTAAGGTATGCAGTGATACCAATGCAAAGAAAGAGAGTCCTCTAGACTAAGTGGTGAGAAAGAGAGTCCTCTAGACTAAGGTATGCAGTGATACCAATGCGTAAGCAAGGAACCAATAACTCTATAGGGATAATTACTTTGATGGCATAGACGATATGAAAAAAGGAACAATGGGTAGCAACTTTGAAGGAGTTCCATAAATCCCATAGTGCTAAATGAGGCCTTGATTCCTAGCCAATAGGATGCTCATTGACAAGGAGCATAACAATTTAGTGTAATACTTTAGTACTAGATTTGTGTGGCCATTTCCTTGAGGGTAGTATTCAATTGCTTATGTAGGATCATATGGTGGCTAGTAAGATCTCAAATGACTACCTTGTCAAAATGACCTCTCTGATCAACTAACAAGCTTAATTGGGCAATAGAAGTAGGTCATGATGTTCTCATATAAAAAAAGGGTTGTGAAGTGGGCCAAGTTATCTCATAGTGCTTTGGCTTCAACCCACTTAGTGCTTTGGCTTCAACCCACTTAGTGCAATAATTGAAAGCCACGAGGATGTAGTAATGGCCCATGGTTTGGGAGGCGAGGATGAAAGGTTTCACTACAAGGGATCGGGCTCGTACCCGCGCTCCTAGCCGCTAAAAATGACTTGTGAAGAAAAGTAGCGGGCCCGTGTATCAGCGCGTGTATCATCACGGCCAGAGACATGCGTGTAAAAGCGCGTGTATAGGACTGCTCAAACGCGCTCATACACGGGCGTATACACGCGTTCTGTCAGTTCAGATGCATTTAGACGCGTTGATACAAGCATCTATACACGCGTTTTGTTACTTTAGATGCGCTTATACACGAGTATTTCTCAGATTTGACGCGTTTATACATGCGTGTTTTACAGATTTTCCGCGTGTATACACGCGACCTTTAGCAGTTCTGACGCGTTTATACACGCGAATAGAGAGCAAAAAAAAAAATCCAGAGAGTGCTATTTGGTGACTGAATGCTGTTCCAGCATTCCAGCACCCAATAACACTCTCTGGATTTTTTTTTGGTGCATTAGACCATCCACGAAGAACATATCCACGAGGAAGATTAAGACAAGAACGACATGAATGCATACATTGTCAATACACGATCAAGACAGACATGAATGTAATACTATCTATTCACAATTCAATATTACTATCAAAATTTCACACATATATACAAGGAAGTCCATATCTCGAAGTAGCCCATGGCTTCAGTTTACAAAAAAATATATACAACCACATCCTCAATATGGAATGTGATACTATAAGTCTGAGTACTATTCAAACCCAGATGATGACTCGGTGCTCCCTCCATGCTCAGATGAGCTCACATCGGTCGGAATGTCCGATGAGTAGTGCTCACGTCCACCCTCTGCAGTGGCGGCGGGTGGATCATCACCAGCTTGTGCCTGTTCAAGTAATATATAGTATATAAGTATATATATATGTAATTCAATAAACCAAAATCATTCGTTTAGAGTTTTCAAGTACCTGTCGACCGTATGGTCTCATGGCCATCTCAAACTGTGCGTCCGTAATACGTCCCTCGGCTCTGAAGATGGCCCATGTGTCACGTTTGCTATGCCGGCGAGCATACGCAGTATCGTGGGTTGTGGGCTTCCTCCCCGTAACCCGTTCGCTGTATCATAATCAACACAATTTGTAAGATTAAAACAATCATAGAATCAATGAATTAAGTAAACAATCAAATAAAGTGGCAAGATACTTATGAACTCTGCCTCCCATGACTCGACGTTGCCAGATCCGAAATGCGAAGATCCAATGGTCTCCATCTGGATCCGTCGTGCCTCCACATGCTGCCTGCTCTTCACGCCACCCTCTGCTCGTTTCTTTGCCTCCTTCCACTCGCGTTTGTGCACAGTGTGGCAGGTTTCTCGGCAGGATAGCCACCCGCAGCTACATTTAGCCCATCATCGTACGCGAGTTTTTTAAGGTGAGATCTTTTATTACTTAAGATCTCCCTTATTCGCGTCCTTCCCCATACATCCGAGAATATAGCATGTGGGGGATTGGGGTATCGACTATGTACAGCCTCTATCACCTCCCCAACTAATCGGCTATTTTGATCTTTAAATTTAATAAAACAATTTCTATACAAGTTTGATACTACCCCATGCATGTACTCCATTACCTCCCTCCCCCTCGCATCCATCACTATCCCGCCCCTATCCGTCACATCATAGCAGATCACTCCCTCCACCTCTCTCATCTCCTCCTCTTCCGAACTGTCTCCTCTAACTCTTCTCCCTCTATCTCCTCTCTCACCGCGTGCCCTACTACCTCCCCCACCTCCCCCACCAAAGCACCCGCCGCATCCTCCACTCCCACTCTTCCTACTGCTGCGGGTGGAGTCACGACTGGGGGATTGTCTACGTGACGGTGGCTGTGAGCCCTGATGTGACGGTGGCTCTGAGAGGGAGCACGTGACGGCGGCTGTGAGGGTGTGCGTGAGTGTGTCTGGGACGAGGTATGTCTCCTCGGTGGACGTGGAAGAGGAGAAGCTGCATGCCGTCTCGTCGGACTCGTAGGCATAGACGGCACTGGAGTGCCCTGGATACTCGCGGTAGGGGTATAGACACCAGGCATGGAAGGAGGGGAATGGGCATACATGTACTCTGTAAGCTCAACTGGACCAAGATGGCGCCCAAAATGATTTAGCATCTCCATCAGCCAATTGCTGTACGCAAATGGATCGGATGAAGAACCTGGAATATCCATAAAGAATCTGCAAAAATAATCCTCATGTACATCATGGGCTGTCTCTTGACTCACACAAATATCATCATTCAAGTCACCTATCAGCCTGCAAACCATAGAAACAGGAAAGCCAGTCTCGTATATACACCCGTCTCCAGAAATGCGTGTATACACCCGTCAAAAAATGCGTGTATACACCCGTCCAGAAACGCGTGTATATCCGCGTGAACAGCCTGTGCAGACAGGATACATGCATTTATACACGCGTTTCTACACGCGACCTGCGCAAAATTTTTTTGAAAGCGACCGACCTCCGACAGTGTGTCCTTATAAAAGGCCCACTGTCATCCCTGTCAGAATCGTTCACCCAAAATCGTGTGCACAGAAGCAAAAGGACGGAGACAAACCCAAAAAGCAAAGAGAAAATAGCATAAACAAATCTGAGGAAGGAGACAAGGCAAAGGACAAACTGACTCACCCTTGAAAAAGTGAGTCTTCTTTCTTGGTCGGCTTCCTCCCGTGTGTGCTCCTTCTCTGCTCCCTCCTTGCACTTAGGTTTCGTTTCTGTTGGAAGAGGCGAAAACGAAAAAGAACAGATATGTTAGTTCAAAATCTTTATTTGGGGAAGGTGGGCTATTTTTAGTTTAAACAGATCGTCGCGTTTATAAACGCGTGTATGTTCGCGTGTATATTAATTTAGCTGCGTTTATACACGCGTTTTGCAAGAATTACCCACGTTAATACACGCGATTTGTAGGAAATAGCCGCATTAATACACGTAATTTTTAGGAAATAGCCGCGTTAATACACGCGATTTTTATACTTTCATTAAAAACATATTATGATTTTGTGTTTTCTGGTTTGTACATAGGATGTCATCAACCTCCTCAAGCAGTTTTGGGGAAGATGAGACAATGCGTCATCGTAATCGCGATGTGTGGTTGGGACAACGGATCAAATGTATGTGTAATCGATGTCAAGGATGCATTGTACGAGCACGTCGAATTACCTTGAATCACATCTCCATGTATGGAGAATGGAATCAAACAGGTTTAGAGGTGAGTAGATGTAAATTGATGGTATTCAAATGACTCATGGTATCCAAATTAAATTAATAGAGTTATAATATATAAACTCTAATTGAAGCAGGATGCAGTACCACACCCTAACATGGTGCCCTACGTGCGACGAGAGCACGCAAAGCGTCGACGAGATGATGCTGGAGCTTCGGGATCTATTGTCAGAGATGAGTGGGAAAGGGATGACAATAGCCCTGCACCCCACGAAGTTGTGGAAGAGGAAGTGCTTGATGATATGGTGCGGAATCTTTTTAAGGATGATCCCAAAGGTATGGACGACGATGATATGGAACAAGAGCATCTTTACAAGGCTTCATCGACACCGATTTTTGAAGGGTGCACATTCTCTATTTTACGTGCTTCACTTGAACTACTCAATATACAAACAGTTTATGGATGGAGCAATGCAAGTCTTGACGCATTATTGAAGTAAGTATTCTAACTTACAAATTTGAATTAGTGGTTTAAGGTTTAGGATTTAAGACTAATTATAATTGATGATATTGGATGCAGGCTATTATCAAACATGCTTCCAAAGGGAAATAGACTACCCACCTCAAGAGACATAGCGAGGCGCTATGTGACATCTCTTGGAGGATTGGATTATGATCGCATACATGCATGCGTCAATGATTGCATTCTCTTTCATGGGACGCATAAGGAGGCTCGACATTGTCCCACTTGTGGTGAAGCAAGGTATAGAACAGATGGATTATATCAAAGAAAGAGGAGAAGCAGGTAAAGCAGGCCATCACCACTTTGCGTACTCCCACTGGATGCATGAGATCATTGAAGGGAGTCTTTACAACCACTAAGAAAAGAGGTGTTGAGCAACTATATGGGTTGAAGTCCCACGATTGGCACAAGATGCTTCAAGTAAGTGTTTTCCAAGTCTTGTACGTTGAAATTAAATTTTGTAATGCCATAAACCATACATACATGTGCTCTTATGTGCGCAGTTCATACTACCTACTAGCGTGGACCATTGTGCAAATAAGAGTTTAAAAAAATGTATTTATAAGATGGGCGAGCTTGTGAGGTATGTAAAACCCATGTCAGATCACCCTTCATTATACCTTGCAAAATGAACGTGCATGAGGTATAACGTACTATTTATTTATTTTTCAGATATGTTAGTTCCAAAGCAATTGATCCAGCCACGTTGGATGATGCGCGTGTTATGGCAGTGGAGGTGGTTTGTTTGGTAGAGGAGACTTTTTCGCGAACCATTCTCACAAGTCAACTACATCTCATTGTGCATTTAGTGGACGAAATCGCTTTATGTGGTACTGTGCATGCACGTTGGATGTTCTTCCTAGAGCGCTTCATGAAGACCTTAAAAGACTTTGTGAGGCAAAGTGCAAGGCCTGAAGGAAGCATGGCCGAGGGTTGGTTGATACAAGAGTCTCTTGTATATATTTCAGAATTTCTTGGTCAGGTGGACAGCTCTTTGCCACGACTATGGAGCAATGAAGAGGACTTGAGGATGACCTCTATTGTGCCTCAAGGAAAAGGATAGAGTAAAGTAATTGACAGAACATTGATTGATGATCTCAATTTCACTTGCATCCTTAATAGTGATGTGATGAGCAGATGGGTTACAAGATATGAGGATGCAAAGACAAAAAGGCAAGCAGAAAGAGCTCTCTTTCGGAGGCAACATGGCTCTCGTAAGGCGTACCCTAAGCATCTAGCAACACTTCCGAATGATATCCATGTTGATTGGTTGCATGAGGAAATGGAGAGAGCGGAGAGCGACGAGGGGCTGCATATCACGGTGGAAGAATGGGAGTATGCACGAGGATGCATGTTAAAGGTACATAGAACTAATGTTTTGCATTAGTTGTAAGTGATTTGCTTTTAATATTTATTCACATTGCTTACACAAATATTGCTTCTATTTTGGTCCAGTGCACTATGCTCAATGCTATATGGTGTGAAGGCAAGCATTTTCGAACACAAAGAATTGATGAAAAGAGGAATACACAAGATTGCGGTGTCATTAGTAGCTTTGAGGGAGCTAATGGAAAAATGGATGATTATTGTGGCACAATCCAAGACATATTTAGGCTTGACTTTCGTCGCTTCTTTGTGTATGTTTTGGATGTCAAATGGCAAATGAACGTGGTGGAAAAAGGGCCTGATGCAACGATAAAACGCCATGCAAGTGGCTATGTAACTATTGACTCTACAAAGTTTTGGCAAACAAAGAAAGATAGGCTCGTATTGCCACAACAATGTGAGCAGGTATGCATTTTTTTACTAATGTGTTTCATGTACATATATATCTAAGCTCGCGTACCCCTTGACTTTTGATATGCTAATTAATTACTGTAGTATGTGTATTTTAGTAGGTTATCTATCTACCAATGGTGCATGACATTAAATGGTGGTACGTCATCCCTATTGCACCACGTTCCAAAGTGATGTATAATACATTCACTGATATGGAGCATATGGAGGATGTAACAAGCCGCAATGAAGATGAGTCGAACATGCCAATGAAGATGTTGTGATCGATGATCAAGAAATAAGAGATGATCATGATAATGAGGATGAGCGTGCCATTTCTCATGATCATGAGAATGACCCTACCATTGAGGATGATGGTGATGTTGATGAGGATGATCAGGACATCGATACCATTACAGAATATCGATAGTGGAATAAATTTAATCGTAGCCTTACAAATTGATCAAATGGATATTGACGTTGATCGTTTGGCAAGGATGGATCTTATTGAAGATGAGATCGAACCCTAACCAATCCATCACTGTATCGTTCTAAATTGATGACATTTCTATTGTATGTGTTGTCTTTTAATTATCATCTCATATGCATGATTTATTTTTGAATATATTTCATTGTTGTAAATGCATGTAGTGGGATTGTGTAATGATATATACTGTAATGTACTATGAGATGGTTTAAAAAAATAGTTCTTAATTTTGTAAAGGAATTCAAATTTTCTTCAGTTTTTCTTTACCAAGCGTGTATTAATGCATGTATGGCAGCGTGTATTGATGCATGTATTATTGCGTGTATATAAACGCACTTATACACGCGCTGATAAATGCAAATATACACGCGAATTTAAATGCCAAAATACACGCGCCCGATTCTATTCAAATACATGCGTGACCATACACGCGCTCGTAATTTATCGCGTGTATGAAACGCGTGTATGGCAGCATTGTCTTGTAGTGTTTGGTGAACTTGAGTCTCCATTTCTCGAATGGTCGAAGAGCTAGGACCAACTAATGAGGTATATGGTTTTTTTTGGATGGTTTACTGACACACTGATAGCTATCACATTATCTTATTGAGTGGTGAGTATCATCGAATAAAGTTGGCTGGCCACCAAAGGCTAGCGTGAAGAATCTTCCATGCAATGTCATCACCACTAAAGTGGCCATCGACTAATCCAAAATGGGCTTCCTTAAGAATGAAAACTTGCTCATGTGGAGGTAGTCAGATGCATGCTTGTAGAGCTCATCATGCGGCAGTAGTTGAAGGAGCGGCTCCATATAGCCAAGTGGTAGTGCTCATCCTAGGTAATGCATCTCACATGGTAGTTGAAGTTTAAAAAGTCATCAAGGAGTGGCTCCATATTGCCAAGTGGTAGTGCTCATCCTAGGTAAGGGCATCTGACATGGTAGTTGAAGTTTACAAAGTCATCATTTCACTGTCTCAATTGAGAGGTCTACTCTTAACATTTTGAAAAAGGATGCATCATAGAGGTCATTAGCACACTGTTAGGGGGTTTATCATAGAGCAAAGCTTCCTTCAATTTGTCTCCATCTTGTTGTTGATGTGATTCTATCATTCCCTCTATTGGAGTTGTGTTCCATTCACCCTTCACCACACTCAAGCTCTTCTACCTCTCTCTACTTCCCTTCTCTTCCATTGCAATGCACTAGTGAGTGAAGCTACATTCCAGTTTGATAATTTTGGAAAATTGTAAACATAGATAGGATCCTGCTACTATAATAACCTTAATCGCTTCCATGACCATATCCTAGGATATGGCATATATTGAGGGTCCATGTGGATTGATGGTGGTGCATTACAGTAGTGTAGCCCAAGCCTCTTTTGTTTGAGGTACTATACTCTATTGTGGTTGTTGGCCCCATAGTTTTTTTCAAGGCTTTGAATTTGGATTTAAAGTGCCTGCTCCTCCTCTCTTCGGTCTAGAATTTTATTCTTGAGCTTTTTGAATCTTTCATTGGTTATGTATACCAACATATTAGTGGTGGGAGGTCTAATTGATTTGTTATATGCTAACTTCTTTTCATACCAATTCAGTATACCTGTTTCATGCTTTAACCTCATTGCCAAATCTTGCACCAAGGACTCTAGCTTGGTGATGTTATAGTAGTATTAGAAGTATGGTGGTGGATCTTTTTCTTGTAGATATCACTATATGGTAGCTTAGTGTGGAAGGGTTGTCATCTAGACTGAGTCTAGACTAAAGGTTGCCATCAACCCTAATCACTGTGGTTGGATAGGATCTAGCCATTGTGGTGGTGGTGGTGGTGGTTGGGGGTTGAGCAAGTAGGCATGTGAGACTTGTGCATTTTGTTCTAATGGGGGTGGTCTGGATACTCTTTGAGTATGGTAGACAACGAGGATATGCTAGATGGTAGACAACGAGGATATGCTAGATGCATGTAGAACAATTGCTAACTATGGAATTGGATTTAGGCCCCCTTCATACCACACTTTGCGCACAATGTTATTGGACAAAGCGTGCCAAGAGGAGAAAGATCACATTGATCATATGGTAGACAACGAGGATATGCTAGATGCATGTAGAACAATCGCTAACTATGGAATTGGATTTAGGCCCCCTTCATACCACACTTTGCGCACAATGTTATTGGACAAAGCGTGCCAAGAGGAGAAAGATCACATTGATCGTAATAAGCACAATTGTATTAGATGGTTGGACAAGCATTAAAAACCATGCTTTACTAAATGTGATGATTGTTTCATTGCGGGGAGAAGCCTTTCACATGTTGGTTGATGCCTCTCTCATAAGGAAGTCCGGGGCCTATATTGTAGGTCTATTATCAAATGTTATATGCGAGATAGGCTCCAAGAAGGTTGTACAAGTTATCATGGACAATGCAAAGAGTTGCAAGCGCGCTGGCAAGAAATTGCAAAGGGAATATCCACAATTGTATGCATCTGCTTGTTGCACTCACATATTAAATCTAGCCTTGAAAGATTGGCACAAAAATCTCTATTGGTTCAGAGACATCATCAATTGGCTCAAGATATTGTGAATCTAATAAGATCCAAGCAAATCTACATGAATAGGGATGGTTCGACCATGTTGCAGTTGCCAGCACAGACAAGGTTCACCACGTATTTCTACACATTGACGACCTTATTAAAGAATAAAAATTTTCTTACAGAGACCTTCCATTGTGATGAATTTGAATGCTGGATGTCAAAGTTGACCTAGAATGATAGGGCAACCAAGGGTGAAATCGAGGACATGAAATAAAGATTGGGATTGTTGAATAAATTGATATTCTAAGGAATCACTACAAGGGATTGGGCTCATACCCGCGCTCTTAGCCGCTAAAAATGACTTGTGAAGAAAAGTAGCGGGCCCGTGTATCAGCGCGTGTATAATCGCGGCCAGAGACATGCGTGTAAAACCGCGTCTAAAGTACCTCTCAGACGCGCGTATACACGGGTGTATAGCCGCGTTTTTTTACACAGACGCGTTAATACACGTACCTATACACGCTTCTTATTATATTAGACGCGCTTATACACGGGTGTATAGCCGCATCCTGTTCAGTTCCCATGTCCCAGACGCGTTTGTACTTGCGTGTATACACGTCTTTCTTTAATTTAGATGCGCTCATACACGCGTTATTGCCAGTTTATACGCGTTAATACACGCGTAATTTCCAGGGTATCCGCGTCGATACACGCGAATTTTAGCAGTTTTGACGCGTTTATACACGCGAACAGAGAGCAAAAAAAAAAATCCAGAGAGTGCTATTTGGTGCCTGAATACTGTTCCAGCATTCCAGCACCCAATAGCACTCTCTGGTTTAGGGTTTTTGGTGCATTAGACCATCCCATTAGACCATCCACGAAGAACATATGCACGAGGGAGATTAAGACAAGAACGACATGAATGCATACATTGTCATTACACGATTCAAGACAGACATGAATGTAATACTATCGATCAATCAATTCAATATTACTATCAAAATTTCATACATGTATACAAGGGAGTCCATATCTCGAAGTAGCCCATGGCTTGAGTTTACAAAAAAATATATACAATCACATCCTAAATATGGAATGTGATACTACAAGTTTGAGTACTACTCAGACCCAGATGATGACTCGGTGCTCCCCCCATGCTCAGATGAGCTCGCATCGGTCGGAATGTCCGAGGAGTAGTGCTCACGTCCACCCTCTGCAGAGCGGCGACCGGTGGATCATCAGCAGCTTGTGCCTGTTCAAGTAATATATAGTATATAAGTATATATATATGCAATTCAATAAACCAAAACCATTCGTTACGAATTTTCAAGTACCTGTCGACCGTATGGTCTCATGGCCAACTCAAACTGCGCGTCCGTAATACGTCCCTCGGCTCTGAAGATGGCCCACGTGTCACGTCTGCTATGCCGGCGAGCATACGCAGTATCGTGGGTTGTGGGCTTCCTCCCCGTAACCCGTCGCTGTATCATAATCAACACAATTTGTAAGATTAAAACAATTCATAGAATCAATGAATTAAGTAAACAATCAAATAAAGTGACAGGATACTTACGAACTCTGCCTCCCATGACTCGACGCCGCCAGATCCGAAATGCGAAGATCCAACGGTCTCCATCTGGATCCGTCGTGCCTCCACATGCTGCCTGCTCTTCACGCCACCCTCTGCTCGTTTCTTTGCCTCCTTCCACTCGCGTTTGTGCGCAGTGGTGGCAGGTTTCTCGGCAGGATAGCCACCCGCAGCTACATTTAGCCGGTCATCGTACGCGAGTTTTTTAAGGTGAGATCTTTTATTACTTAAGATCTCCCTTATTCGCGTCCTTCCCCATACATCCGAGAATGTAGCATGTGGGGGATTGGGGTACCGACTGTGTACAGCCTCTATCACCTCCCCAACTAATCGGCTATTTTGATCTTTAAATTTAATAAAACAATTTCTATATGAGTTTGATACTACCCCACGCATGTACTCCATTACCTCCCTCCCCCTCGCATCCATCACTATCCCGCCCCTATCCGTCACATCATAGCAAACCACTCTCTCCATCTCTCTCATCTCCTCCTCTTTCGAACTGTCTCCTCTAACTCTTCTCCCTCTATCTCCTCTCTCACCCCGTGCCCTACTACCTCCCCCACCTCCCCCACCTCCCCCACCAAAGCACCCGCCGCATCCTCCACTCCCACTCTTCCTACTGCTGCGGGTGGAGTCACGACTGGGGGATTGTCTACGTGACGGTGGCTGTGAGCCCTGACGTGACGGTGGCTCTGAGGGAGCACGTGATGGTGGCTGTGAGGGTGTACGTGAGTGTGTCTGGGACGAGGTATGTCTCCTCGGTGGACGTGGAAGAGGAGAAGCTGCATGCCGTCTCGTCGGACTCGGAGGAATAGACGGCACTGGAGTGCCCTGGATACTCGCGGTAGGGGTATAGACACCAGGCAGGGAAGGAGGGGGATGGGCATACATATACTCTGTAAGCTCAACCGGACCAGGTTGGCACCCAAAGTGATTCATCATCTCCATCAACCAATTGCTGTACGCAAATGGATCGGATGAAGAACCTGGAATATCCATAAAGAACCTGCAACAAACATCATCATGTACATCATGGGCTGTCTCTTGACTCACACATTGTCATTACACAAGTCAATTGCCTGCAAACCATGAAATCTGAAACGCCGCAGTTTTTTGTCTGCACCCGTCCAAAAATGCGTGTATACACCCGTCCAAAAAACGCGTGTATACACCCGGCCAAAAACGCGTGTATACGCGCGTGAAAAAACTCTGCAGACAGGTTACACGCGCTTCTACACGCGTTTGTACACGCGACCTGCAAAAAAAATTTCTCGAAAAGACCGACCCCCCGACAAAGACAGAATGTCCTTATAAAAGGACCAGCCATTGTCGCCCCTGTCAGGATGCAGCAACCCAATCGTGTGCAAAAAGACAAACCCAAAGAGCAAAGAGCAAAGTAAACAAATCTAACAAAAGAGACAAGGCACAGGACAAAGTGACTCACCTCTGAAAAAGTGAGTCCTCTCTGCTCCTTCTCTGCTCCCTCCTTCTCCCGTGTGTGTGCTCCTTTCTCTGCTCCCTCCTTGCTGTTGGAAGAGGCAAAAACAGGCGAAAACGCATGCACTGTTGATTTCTAAGTTCAAAATCTATATTTGGGGAAGGCGGGCTATTTTTAGTTTAAATATGCCGCCGCGTTTATGTTCGCGTTTACGAACGCAGGTATATTCGCGTGTATAGGATTTTAGCTGCGTTTATACACGCGTTTTGCAAAAATTAGCCGTATGAATACACGCGTTTTTTAGGAAGTAGCCGCGTTTATACACGCAAGTTTTAGGAGATAGCCGCGTGAATACACGCGATATTGTGCTTTCATTAAAAATATATAATGAGTTTGTGTTTTCTGGTTTGTACACAGAATGTCATCAACCTCTTCAAGCAGTTCTGGGGAAGATGAGACAATGCGTCATCGTAATCGCGATGTGTGGTTGGGACAACGGATCAAATGTATGTGCAATCGATGTCAAGGATGCATTGTACGAGCACGTCGAATTACCTTGAATCACATCTCCATGTATGGAGAATGGAATCAAACAGGTTTAGAGGTGAGTAGATGTAAATTGATGGTATTCAAATGACTCATGGTATCCAAATTAAATTAATAGAGTTGTAACATATAATTTGATAAATTGAAGCAGGATGCAGTACCACACCCTAACATGGTACCCTACGCGCGACGAGAGCACGTAAAGCGTCGACGAGATGATGCTGGAGCTTCGGGATCTATTGTCAGAGATGAGTGGGAAAGGGACGACAATAGTCCTGCACCCCACGAAGTTGTGGAAGAGGAGGTGCTTGATGATATGGTGCGGAATCTTTTTAAGGATGATCCCAAAGGTATGGACGACGATGATATGGAACAAGAGCATCTTTATAAAGCTTCATCGACACCGGTGTTTGAAGGGTGCACATTCTCAGTTTTACGTGCTTCCCTTGAACTACTTAATATACAAACAGTTTATGGATGGAGCAATGCAAGTCTTGACGCATTGTTGAAGTAAGCATTCTAACTTATAAATTTGAATTCGTGGTTTAAGGTTTAGGATTTAAGACTAATTATAATTGATGATATTGGATGCAGGCTATTGTCAAACATGCTTCCAAAGGAAAATAGACTACCCACCTCAAGAGACATAGCGAGGCGCTATGTGACATCTCTTGGAGGACTGGATTATGATAAAATACATGCATGCGTCAATGATTGCATTCTCTTTCGTGGGACGCATAAGGAGGCTCTGACATGTCCCACTTGTGGTGAAGCAAGGTACAGAACAGATATGAAGAGTTTTGATGTACCTCGTAAAGTCTTGCGACACTTTCCTATAATTCCTCGCATCAAACACATGTTCAAGTGCAAATCCATAGCAGAGCTCATGTCATGGCATTCCTCACATCGATCGGATGATGGCATGTGGAGAATTCCCGCAGACACTCCTGCTTGGAAGCATATTGAAGATGAGTGGCCCAGCTTTAAAACAGAGCCCAGAAACTTGAGACTTGGCCTGGGTATGGATGGAGTGAATCCATTTGGTTTCAAAAGCACCGCATACAGCGTGTGGCCAGTTGTGCTGGTGAATTACAACCTTCCACCATCAATGGCGATCAAGAAGGGACATCTTATGTTATCCCTTCTAATTCTAGGGAAACATAAAGTCAAGCATATGGATGTTTATCTTGAACCACTGATTGATGAGTTGGAGGAACTATGGAGAGGTGTTGCAGTGGTGGACATTAGTAGGCCTCCCTCCTCTCGACACTTCGACTTAAAAGCAGTGTTGATGTGGACAATGCATGACTTTCCAGGATACAGCGATTGTTCTGGTAAGAATTCTAACCAATCCGTCACTGTATGTTCTAAATTGATGACATTTCTATCATCTCATATGCATGATTTATTTTTGAATATATTTCATTGTTGTAAATGCATGTAGTGGGATTGTGTAATGATGTATACTGTAATGTACTATGAGATGGTTTAAGGAAAATAGTTTTTAATTTTGTTAAGGAATTCAGTTTTTTTTCAGTTTTTCTCTGCCATGCGTGTATTAATCCGTGTACAGTGGCGTGTATTTATCCGTGTATAATAGCGAGTATTACCCCGTAAATATTATCGTGTATTTATGCGTGTATTACTGCGTGTATATAAACGCGTTTATACACGCGTTGATAAATGCAAATATACACGTGAACTTAAATGCTAAAATACACGCGCCCGATTCTATTCAAATACAAGCGCGACCATACACGCGTTCGTAATTTATCGCGTGTATGAAACGCGTGTATGGCAGCATTGTCTTGTAGTAAATGGGCCTAGAGGACATGGTCATGTGGTTAGTGTGTGCCTAGAGTCAATGCCTGTGTAGGATGCCTGTGTAGGACATGGTGTGAGAGTGTGGTAGGACAAGTGGGAGGTGTGTCAGGTGACTCATCATCTAGGTGTCACCTAGTTTGGTGTGATGAGAAAGTTTAGGGGCTTGGTGGTCTGGTTGATGGAGGACTTGGTGGTCATACAAATGGAGATAATCAGGGAGATGATTATACAACCGTGATACATATCAATGAAGAATTGAGGGGTAGGTGACCTCATTCAGCTCCAATTTTGTCACTTTTCTTAGGATGCACAGAATTGTGACACGTGGCAATTTTGTTCCTTTGTAAAATTAGACAGTTTTCATTTTTCCCTTATAACTTTTGATCCTCGAGTCCGATTGAGTTGGTGTCTTCTACAAAGTTGTTCATTGACATCATTCCGAGAAGTCCGAGTGGTCAAGATCTTGATTTCCAACACTTAGAAGCTCCAAGAAACTAGACGCCCTACCTTTGGAGGCTCCTTGGTGGTCGAAACGAGCCCAATTCCAGTGCGGTGGAAGGAAGGAGGTTCCGGTTCTTGATTTCTTGCATGAAAACGATTGCTACAGCAAAGGAGACCAAAGAACGGGCTTTCTACTCCCTTCCTCTTCTCCATTTAGACATTTTTGATATTGCTAAACTCGCTATGTGGTCTGAATGCATTGCAGTGGAGTGTAGAATCCATTCCGGACTGATTTTTTGATTTTTGCATGAAAATGACCAAATTTTGGCTTGTTTGGATGGCTGAAGCTTATGTGGTGATTCCCTATGCAAGATGGTGATCCTTTGCCCTCCAAATCATCCCTCAAGAGTGGACGACCTATGTTAGAAAGATTTGGTGTGGTTAGAAGCGAATACAAGGCTAGTTTGAGGTAGGCAAGCCTTCCTAGTATGGCCAATTTTTGTGAAGGAAATGATGAAAAATGAGCCCCGGAAGATGTTTGATGGAAAGAACAATATTTGCTATGCATTAGTAACATCTTTCAATTCCTAAACATGATATTTGATCACTAGTTTGCATACATATGGGCTGAGCATTCTCTGTTTTAAGTATTGGATGGAAATTCTGGAAATTTAGTGTATTTTGGTCTATTTTAGGACTATTTTAGTGAAATGATGATGATGAAGATGACTTCAAATGAAAAAAGTTTATTCTAAAATGATATTTAATATATTAATTTCCTTCGAATCAAGTGGGTATATGGATCTTGTATGACGCAGTTATGAAAAATTGGGTTTTGGAAACGCTAGTTGTGCGAAAAATGTATTAATTCAATAACTTTTTGTGCATAACTTTGTTGGGACAAAATGAAAAGCAAGTCTTATTCATTTTATGTATCAATAAAAGTTATCAAGTCAGATTTCACTTAGGGTGAAGTTACAATAGAGTTGCTTTGTAAATGAACCATTTTTAATCCAATTAAAAATAATGTTGATGGTTATAATGTTTAGAAGAAAAGCTCAAAATGAAATGAGATAAAAAGTATCTTATGTTTATTTTCAGTGACGTTTCTCAATATGAAATTAGATTTGAATTTAAATGAGTTACGAATATAGTTGCTTTGTAAAGAGAGTATTGAAAATATTAAAAACATTGATTATATGATTGTTGGTGTAAGTCTTGGAAGGCAGTGTGTGTGAAACGAGGGAATAATGAACTACATTAGTGTTATCTAGAATAATCCTAGACTAACTATACCCTTTCCTTGGTGCACTAGCCTAATACTTGGCTAGCCAATTGCCCAAATTTGTGGACACCTTAGGGGGTCTTCATTGATGCATTTGTCGAGAGACTGGCAGCACTATGAAAAAGGGATTAGAAGAATGAATGAAAGTTCCTTTTGGGTAGATGAGTTACCCTTGAACGTGAAGATATTGATAATAGAGAAGTTGTTCCAATCCTATAGTGTGGAGTTCCTAAAGTTTAGAAAGCCTCGAGAGACATTAGAAAAGCCATCCACTTCATTGAATACAGTGCCTGAGGAGGATAGTTTTGAGTTGGTCCTTTATGTGGAAGTGTGGACCCTAGAGTATGCAGAAAACTATGATGAGCACTTAGTGGCAATTCAATTGGCCATTGGAAGCTAGTGAACAAAGTGATCTTCTAAACAATTCATTTCAATAGTTGTAGTGGTTATTGGAGAGGCCCTCGACCCTCTACTACGAGGATCCCTCAGCCTATGTGCTTTGAGGATTTAGAAAATACTTTGCATTGTGTAGTAGAGTAAAAATAGAACTATGTCCATACACGAAGATGGAGGTAGAGTAGATAGAGGCCATTTGGGAGAGAGAGATTCACAAAAGCATGTGATGATTGAGAGTCCCTAGAATTAATGAAGTAGGAAAGAGCCAAAGAGAATGTATGAGGGGGAAAAGTAGTCGAGAAGAAAGGAATAGGGAAAGTGATGAATGCTATATGCATAGGAGTGAACAAAAAAGTAGTCGAGAAGAAAGGAATAGGGAAAGTGATGAATGCTATATGCATAGGAGTGAACAAAAAAGTGAGAGACTTGCTGAGAGATTAGAGTCCTTGAATAAACTCATAGAGAAAGGATTTGCAAGTCTCGAAGAGGGACGTGTTATTGAAACCACTCCATCAAGTGCTAGCGATGAGGATATAGAGATCCCACTAAGGTAGGAAGATAACGTTAACATTGAAGTTAAGAGGGATAACAAGGACAAAAGACAACGGAGATTACCAAAAGTAACTGCCTTGGACTTCTACCAAAAGTAACTGCCTTGGACTTCTACCAAGAGCAAGACTTTGGATTAAATCTTCTTTTTGCTGAGACGATGGCTGTGCCCAGACCTATGGTTCGGTTGATGGACTTTAAAGTTTACGCAACATGGTAGTCTATGGGACAAAGACCCCGATGCACATAAGCAAGGATTTGAGGTCACTTGTGTGGGCAATGAAATAGGGAATGATGATAAAAAATTACATGTATTTCCAACCACATAAAATCACAGGTTTGGGAATCTAGATGCAGCCTCTAAGGTGACGTATGCATTGTTATCCCCAAGCCTTTCTAACTAAGTTTAGAAGAAGGCAAGGCTTCCAGGAATGACTTGCCGAACAGTTGGACTATTTGTCCCAAGGGATTAATGAAGGTGTTGATCACTATATTGAGCACATGGAGACCATTGTGAGGAAGATGGGAGCAAATGCCCCCAATGATGAGACTCAAAAGCGTCGGTTCATTGATGGGTTGCGTGATGCCAAAAAATTGGTGAATACACTCAACTAAACTAACCTCAGCTATCACACAAGGCCTTGGGTGATGACAAGTGGATGGATGTTATGCAGTCCAAGTATGGATCCATTATGAAGAAAAACACTTGGGACCTTATGGATTGACCATCAAAACACAAGGTAATTGGCACCAAGTGGGTATATAAAACCAAGTACAAGGCCGACGAATCTTTGGACAAGTGCAACGCATGGCTCGTGTGGCAAAGGGTTTCGTACGAGTATAAGGTTATGATTATTTATACATTTTCTCCCACAGCATGACTAACAACCATTCATAGTGTTTTGGCCTTAGCAGCTTAGGAAAGTTGGCCCGTGTATCAGATGGATATAAAATCTACCTTTCTCAATGTAGATCTCAAGGAGGAGGATTATGTGGAGCCACCACCAAGATTTGTCCTCCCCAGTTCAAAAGGAAAGTTTGCAATCTAAAAAGCGCACTTTAGGAGTTGAAACAAGCCCCAAAAGTGTGGTACTAGCGAATTGATATGACCTTTTGAGGAAGGGTTCAAGAGGAGTCCATCTGATGTAAACTTATATATTATTGTAAGAGGAGGCAAATGTACGATCCTAATCCTTTATGTGGATGACCTTATCATGACTAGAAATCGTGATAAAAAGATTGCTCAGACAAAGGGGATGCTTGGAAAAGAGTTCGAGATGACAGATCTTTGGTATCGAGGTGTGGTAGGAGCCACGTGTAAAGAAGTAGGGAGAGAGGTAGGAGACTCGACTGCAGCTTTCTTCACAACACACAAAAGAGAGAGGACACTAGGTTGGAGGCTGAAGCCTATCTTCACTTTAGCACACAACAACAATACAATGAAAGATGGGTAAACACTATATGTATAACCCTAGAATACACGGTTCATATGTGAACCCAATCCAAACATACGTGGCTATCTAACTACGCCACAAGTATACCTAACATAGGATGGTGACATAAATGATAGTCACCCACGATATACATCAGGGGTGGAGCTTGATATCTCAACACTCCCCCTCAAGCTCAAATGCATCTCGAGTACACCAAGTAAGCTCCTAAATCTGCGAAGCTTCTCTGTACCCAAGGCCTTCGTGAAGACGTCAGCCACCTGCTCCTCAGTGCTGACATATACTAGATCAACCTCTCCAGCTAGAACCTTCTCTCTCACAAAGTGGTAATGCACCTCAATGTGCTTTGTTCTAGCATGATAAACTGGGTTATCATGTACTAACTGGCCCAAATCAGCAAAGTAGCTTCTGTAACCAAGCTACCTCACATGCAGCCATAGTTGCACCCCTGTTCTCAGCCTCTGTACTCGATAAGGCAACTGTCAGCTGCTTCTTGCTGCTCCAATTGATGGCAGCACTCCCAAGGGAAAACATAAATCCACTAGTAGATCTCCTATCGGAGATACTACCAGCTCAATCAGCATCTGTGTACCCATGTATCTGTATCAGACACCCAGTCTCATAAAAAAGTCCATTCTGTAAAGTGGACTTCACATATCTCAATATGCGCCTAGCTGCATCCAAATGTGGCTTCTTCGGGTGCCTGCATAAACTGACTCACTAGTCCAACAGCATAGCTCAAATCTGGCCTTGTGAAAGTCATGTATATCAGACTGCCAACTATGCGTCTATATACAGTGACATCTTCAAGAAGCTCTCCTTTTTCTGCACTGAGCTTCATATTCTGTTCCAATGGAACAGAGATGGGCTTACAACCTATCATCCCATACCTAGACAACATATCCAAACCATACTGCCGCTGCAACAACCATATCCCTCCAGGGGACCTAATAACTTCAATGCCTAGGAAGTAACGCAGCTCTCCCATATTATGTCGTTGTGAAGTAGCATTTCATTGCATGTATGAAACTTAAAACGTATTTGGGCTTATCAATTTTGTTTTGTCGAATGCATGCATGGAAACCTAAAATGCATATGGGCTTTGGTTTAGAGTTGAGGGTGTTAGCGTCACAACAGGACAAGTGCTTGGATTTTGACAACAGTGTAGATTGTGGTTGGATGCAGTAATTTGCATCCAATACACAACCTCCAGCACACAAGCTTCCTTGTTGCAACTATGAATCCATTATCTGCGACTAAGTGCAAAGCAGGGGCAGGGTTGAGTAACAGTCAACACAAATTGGTGAATAAGTGTATCAGAGACGCATTATTTGCACAGGTTTGCACAATGGAGGAAAGGGAGATGCATGACATAGTATCTAGCCTAGAAGGATAAACAAAGGATGACATTTTGCAAAATGCTAAAAAATCCTTGCGCTCTATTAGTCAGAGTGAGCTAATAGAACTTGTGCAGTGGCAAATTGATGGATTGGTGTGGGTTGATAGCATGATAGGCAATGTGGAGATGCGTTTCCATGAAGTGTGCAATGCAAATGCCACCCTTCGCCACCAATTTAATGCATCAAAGTTTGCATAATGGGCTTCGGTGTGGGCGGCTCACAAGCAAAGGACGGCAGCCTATGACAAGCAAGTTAAGGATAGCATAAGTACACACTAACTTGCACCCGAGTAATATCTTACTCGACTTTTTTGGTAGTTCTAGATGTCGCATCGGCATCATAGATTGGGGCATGGTGATGGATTTTTCAAACACTCGAAAGAAATTCAAGCATTTGAAACAACAACGAGATGAAACTGCTGTGCAATTTGCAGAGAGGGTTGCCAAGAGGGAAGTAGAGCACGGTCGCAAGAAATGGCTTGCATCAGAACTCCAAAAGGTGTCGTGGAATGGCTTCTACACGCAACAAAGCAACACCTATGCGATGGGATGGATCATCAAGGAAATGATTCAATTTTTCAATGATTGTAGATGTTACCAAAAACACACCCACATTTGGTCTACCTCCTTCAAATTGAATTTGATTCGGAAGCATGCAATCGAGTCAATCATGCATGATGTTTTGATTCATAGAAGAGTGCATGCAAATACATATGATCTCTCGAGGAGAGCATCATTTGAGAAAGAATATACCATGTAGTCCATGAGTGAAATGAGTTTGCAACTGCAACTAAAATCATAGGATGTCACATTGTTTCAACTATCCGATGATAATTGTTGTAAAGACCGAGTGATTATGTGTTTTTATCATTACACACTCTTTGCAATATTGACTATCATTGTGACATTATTGATGCTCCATGCATTTGGAATATGAATTTACTTTGTTATCATGTGCCACTATCAATGTACATTGTAGAATGTTGAATACAAGAAGAACCAATCATTGAGGATGAGCCAGAGTTTGAGATGCTGTTAAGCCTTCGACGGAGACTAACGTGTCATGGGGATCTTCAGCCAAGCCACTTTGGAGAGCTCGTCCTCCAAGCAACTTCCTTGTGGGAGTTGATTCCCATGCGGTTGCGCGATGTCACATGGACACCGTCCCTGGATTCAATCCGAGTAGCTAGGCGATCGTAAGGGGGAGGGGAATGAGAAGAAGAGAAGAGAGAAGCGTGAGCATGGTGAATGGGGAATCGATTGTAGTCGTAGCAACAAGACAAGAGTAAAAGGAAAAGGAAGCAATGGACATCAACATAAGGATGAAGGAAGGTTGCTCTCAATTCCATACTCAAGCAAGGAAAGAATGAAGACCAAGTCAACAACCTTGGCTTTTATACATAGACCTTTTGAAGGGAGGTTTAACCTTAATTTCTGGCCTTAGCCTTCTAGCCCTTATTTGACACTCTTGGCCCATGGCCTATAATGAATAGAATACAATCAATTGCCAAAATGGAAGATGCTACTTGCGTAACATGCCCCCCTTCCTGATCTAGATTCCATCCTTGGAATTCATCAAAATTGGGTGGCTTCAAAATGTTGGTTGTCATACATGCTTTAATTAAAGCATGTCTGGCAAACAACTTCTTGGAGAGTCCTATAAAATATGGATGTGGTGGCCAAAAATGAGTATCTACCATATCCTCAAAGGTGTGAATATGACAGGCGTGCAAATTGCGGACTCTGATATATAATCGGCAAATCTGTTTTAAATCCGGTCCAATGTCGGGGTTGAAGTTGATTTCATGCCTTAGCCCCATTTCTTGTTCTTCTAAGGTAGGTGAATGTTGAGGCATAATATCTAGCAGTAGTATAATAAGCCGGTTGAAATGACTTGCCGCAACAAATGCAGGATCTAGTACATCATGGTACTGTTGTTTCCACTCCCGCAATTGCTGGACCAAGCCTTTCAAAGTTGCCGTTGGTGCAAAATTGAATTTGGGAAAATTGTAAACTACATTAGGATCTTGCTTGCGGAAGTCCTTGAATGTTGTCCAGCTCCACCTTCTTGTCATGGGCATGAATGTGGGATTGACTCTTCTATCCTTGTGAGCATTGCAGTAGAAGCTCCATGCAAGAAGGTTTTGTTGAAGGAAGCGGACTCTCCATTTTGGTTGGATTCCCATCTGCTGCTCCGTTGGTGGGAATTGGCTTGTTTGCAGTTGTATGTACCCACCGCGTGATCGGCAAGGATGATCGTCCGCCCAACACCACATGGCATTGCTTATAAACCTGGTGAGGGTTCGGACATCCATGATATCTATCATTCTGAGCCCTTGTTTCTACATCTCCCCTGTCCAGGTGCAAAGATCGGCTTGGGTTTGCACATCCTGGAAGGTATATACCGCTTCCATCCACTCCCTTGGCGGCGGTGGTGGTGGCTACTGTGGCATGTCATCATCTTTCATTTCGGTGGTAATTCCCTTTGTAGGTTTGGGAATAAAGTAGCTAGGGCCGGAGCAGCTTCAACATTGTCAACGAGAGGTTTTAACATCTGACACAGAAATGCATTTGTGTCCTCTTCGTCGTCGTGAACTTCCTGGTGTATGGCTTGCTCGTTCCCTCACTTGCTTTGTGGATCAAGAGATGGAGGGGATTTTGGTTTTGGACTTGGGGGAGTAGGGATGGTGGTGAGAGCGTTGAAGATGTAAGAAGGAATATATTTTACAGGGTAAGTATGCATGGCTTATGGGGCAGGCGTATGGCGATGGGTGGTGAGGGTGGTAAGATCCTTTGGCGGGGGTTGCATTATTAGCATAGTCGGGGTACATGGTTCTAAGGCACTCATATACCCAATTGTACAAAATGATTATACCCATCGGACTGTATTGTGTCACCTCCCTCGATCTACCAAAAATTGGTAGCATGATCTAGCCTTGATCCACCCTTGTGTTTGCATCCAAAATTGACTTTCAAAAATTTGATCTTGCGGATAAGGATAATCTGGCAAGTTAGTAGGCTTAGACAGCTCCATGATCGTTCAGAGGGTGCGAAATCATTTGATTCCTGTAGACATCGGCACCATGAACGGAAATTAAGGACTATGGGATGGAGAGGTAATTGGTAGATTTCTGTTTGATCCTCGAGGCTTAGATCACGTCGAAAAAATGACATAGCAAAAATTGGATGGGTGTAATATGTATATTTTTCAAGGAGGGTTGTGAACTGAAGAGTGGAGAGAGGCTAGGTGAGGTCTATAGAGTATTGAAAAGACGAAGCGGTAATGGTGTTGAAGTAATATGTTAGCATTTGGTCCACCGTATGGTTTTCTAGAGCTAAACTGACAATGTTTGAAGAGGCCACCATTATCATGCGGTGCTCTGCTTTCCAGCTGATCATCCAGCGAGACTGGAGTTTTTGGAACTTCTTCCAGCTCGTGGATCTGTTGTTCTTTTTGCCTGAGCAACTGTTCTGTGTGCTGAAACGCATTCTCCAGTTGTGTTGTTATATGCAATGGAGTTGCAGATTTGTCTGGTAAGCCTCCTGGATGTGCTCTTGTGTTATTCGATCCTTGTCCTTGATTAATTCTTCTTTTTCTTGCTGGCGGCTTTTGCCTTGCTGCTTCAGTAGCCTCCTTTTCCTTTCGGTGTGTTTCCTTGGCTTCCTGTAACTGTCTCTCGAGATCCTGTACCTGTTTACTTTTGCCCTACTGTGATGCAACACAGTTATGCTTTTCCTCCTACATGCTTAATTGAACATATTTGTGCATGCATATCACTTTTGTTGACTAGTTTTCTGTTCATCTCAAGCACCCGATGCATTAGCCCCAGTTAATGCAGCGCCCTAATTTCTGGCTGCACCAACCACTTTGTTGCCTCTTGAGTGGTCTCATAGCATTACTGAGATGCAACATACCCATTGGGGACCCTTGGTTGCCCTCCGATATGTGGAATTGAGCCTGCCGATGCATTAACCATTAATGCATCAAGACGAACACACAATGTATACCTGACTATATTTGTGATTGATTGGCCCTGGCATACTTGATAGGCATGGTGTATGGCTTGTCTGCCCTTTGAATGAATGTAGCAATCTTCATAATCTCGATGCAATGCGGCATTATTGCAGTGCCTTCAATTCTGGTACCTATTGAGCTAATTTTGGTCTTCCATTGTGATAGCCTTTCACTTCTCAATGTACCTACTTGTCAGAGCAAGTTGTAGCTGATTTTGGTGAACATGGATTATTGCAGCGCGCTGCAATAACCTAGGATTGAAATCTTGCTCCTGTCCTGCAGTGTTCTTCCTTCATGTTTTTGTTCTTGTAGCTGTGTGCATCCTGTTGACCTAATTAGGGCAGATGTGAGTGCTAGGAATGTGTTGACCCTAGTTAGTGCTTAGGCTTTTTGATGAGTGTGTCGTGCTTCTAGCACTTTATGTTTGTTATTCACCTTGACTTGGGCATGGGTTTGACCTTAGACTTGTGAGTGCTTGTGCATGAATGTACCTACACTTGTGAGGTAGTTTGGCTAAGGACCCTAGAGTGTTGGTTGAACTAGATGGTGCCCTAGCTTAAGTATTGACCTACCTAATTGAACAATTGAGGTGCGACACTTGGTTCAAGGTAATGCATTGAAGATCCAAGTGGCATACCTTGTGGCTGATGCACCCAATGTTGGCGGTACTTTGACTTGCGATGTCGTAGCGATGATCAAATTTGCAAGGTTCTTGAGCATGGTCGTGGTTTCCTTGATGATATCCGCTTCAGAATGCTCTTCGATCCTTGTATCATTAGGGTGGAGAACACGTTCTTGTGGTTCTACTTCTGTGGTGAAAGTAGGTTCTTGTGTGTTTGCTCCCTTTCCCATGTGTTTTGTGTCATCCTTTGGAAGACTAGTTTTACCCATGGTAGGTTCTTGTGTGACTACCTTAGGTTAAGTCACCCTTGTGGTTGTGTGTGTCACTGGCAATAAAGATATAGATGTCGATGATGAAGGAATATTGGTAACATCTATCTCTTTCCCCTTGCCTTTGTCTCTTAGAGTAGGTTTTTGTGTAGCTACCTTTTGAAGTGTGGGCATTGCAATCACCTTCCTCTAGGTAGGTTCTTGTGGTTGTGCTCTTTTGCATGGTACATTTTGTTGAAATATACAAGTGAATAGGGTGTGTGCGGGAACAAGCCCTTGGTTAGAGGCTGTAAAAGAGGAGATATAAATGTGAAAGAACCTGTGAAAAGGTGAAAAGAATCTACTGGGAGAGAATAAAGGGTAGCATGAGAAGATTTAGGAAGTGTGGAGATATTCTGGGAAGTGTGGAGATATTCTGGGAAAAGTGAAGAGGTGGAGAGAATCATGGAAAAGAGGTGGAGTGAATCATGGAGAAATCAGTGGGATTTGATGCTTGATGTAAACTCTATAAATTGAGGCATAGCCCTAATGAGAATTTGCTGGTTTTTGAGTATCCATGCCTACATTAATCTATAATTACATCTTAATTATTTGCTAATCACTTTGTTAATGATGTTGATTCTAGTGTTTGATCCACCATAGCTCATCACAATGCTCGAATTTCAACATGGTATCAGAGCCATGCCCAGAATCCATCAGGTTTATGAGCCTATTATTTAATTAATCAAGATTAGTAGATAATTAAGAAATAATCAAAATTTTAGTTATTTTTCACTTCACTTCTGTACCCCCAGCGAGTGGAGGATCTCATTCACCTTGCACACTCACAATTAGCTTAAACCCTTCTAGCATATGGTAGCCAACCCACTTGCCTTCAAGCTCATCAAATCCGCATAGCAAACCGCCGAAGCGTTTAGGAGAAATCGTCATTTTTGCTAGCGCCAATTTTTTGAGGAGTTTCTACCATTGCTGCTTCATCAAATCAAATCTCTTTAATACCTCCTAGCCCAAGGGGTTTTCAAGCATGCTCTACAAGCTGGTGAAGACAGAATTCAGTTTCATCAAGTCTACAAAGAGATCCAAACTCTTCATCAAATCTGCAGGTGACTTTGGTAAAACAGAGATTAAGCTTTCAATATTTGGTCAAATCTTGTGTTTCTTGGCTTAATCCTCTACTAGACTCATTGCTATTGATGCCTTTGAAAGCATTTGAGCTCATTTGAAGTCTAAGGCACCAGATCTAGACTCCCCGCATACTCTATTTTTGATTAATTAGTGCTAATCACTATATTTTGGTGCAATTGAGGCTTCAAATTAACCATTAGGTATCTGATACAGATCCCTATAACTTCATATTTCAATTCAGAGTTGGTTTGATACTCCAACCATTCCGTACAAATTGGTTACCCTTGATTTAATGTAATTTCTGGTGATTTTATGCTGATAAATTTGTTGTAATCATCTCTTAAACACTAGATTGAGTTGTAAAAGGGTAGACACTGCCCTTGAATCTTGAAATTGGATCAAGAGGTAAGACCCCCTTCACATGATCACCATGAGTACAGCACAGGAAATAGCCAAATTTAATGGGGAGCAATTTTACACATGGCAGACAAAAACCATGTATTTTCTCATGAGGAAAAATCTGTGGGGATTAGTTGTGAAGGGAGAGATGAATGCCCAGAGAGAGGGGAGAATGAGTGGAAGAGCAGGAATGAAAAAGCATTGGGACTTATTGCACTCAGTTTAAATGATGAAATCATTCATCACATCACAGGAATACAATGGGCAAAAGATGCATGGGATGAACTCAATAAATTATTTGGTACACAAGCAAAAAATTCAAAGATAGATCTGTTAATGCAATTCTACAAATTGGACATGAAGGAAAGTGAACCTTTAATCACACACGAACAAATATAAAAGCATTAAGCAATAGCAGCTATTGGCAAAAAGGTCGAAGATGATGAGGCACTAGCAATGCTTGTGAAGAGTGTGGACAAAGGTGATTATGAAAACATTGTAGCAACACTAAAGAATGTACCTGAATCGAAGCTACACGAGATAGAAGCAGCTCTACTAGAGCAAGAGAGCAGAGGCAAAGAGAAGAAATGGCTTGACTCAACAACAGGATTTGAAAAGGCATTCTTCACCCGAGGAGGATTCTCTCAAGGACGAGGACGAGGAAGAGGAAGAGGCAGAGTAGGAGGAAGGACCTTCACTTTCCACAAATGTGGAAAGCCAGACACATGGCGAGAGACTGCTACAGCAAGTGGAGAAGGAACGACATCGGCAAACTTCATGGAGGCTCCAAAGGAAGTGGAGTCGGATCATCTTTTCTGAGAGAGAGAGAGAGAGAGAGAGAGACCCCACAACCCAATGGTAAGAGGGAAACTTGGTATAGGGTCAGGTGTGCTAGAGAGTATTTACTTGAGGGGAGGTGTTGAAATATACAAGTGAATAGGGTGTGTGCAGGAACAAGCCCTTGGTTAGAGGCTGTAAAAGAGAAGATGTAAATGTGAAAGAACCTGTGAAAAGGTGAGAAGAATCTACTGGGAGAGAATAAAGGGTAGCATGAGAAGATTTAGGAAGTGTGGAGATATTCTGGGAAGTGTGGAGATATTCTGGGAAAAGTGAAGAGGTGGAGAGAATCAGGGAAAAGGGTGGAGTGAATCATGGAGAAATCAGTGGGATTTGATGCTTGATGTAAACTCTATAAATTGAGGCATAGTCCTAATGAGAATTTGCTGGTTTTTGAGTATCCATGCTTACATTAATCTATTTGTTAATTACCCACTAATTATGTCTTAATTATTTGCTAATCACTTTATTAATGATGTTGATTCTAGTGTTTGATCCACCATAGCTCATCACAATGCTCAAATTTCAACACATTTGTTGTTGGTGATGGGCATGGTTCTCGAATAGATCCGTTTGTCTTTCGTACCCATACCAGCTTAGTCTTCTGTGGTGCTGGTGGTGGTGGTGCGATATGAGGGTTATGTGATAGCCGCCTTCTTTTGCCTGGGTATCCATATTTGATCATTACCCTGGTAAAAACCTTGGCTCTTTAGTAACTTGACTGGCACCCATTGTTGATGTGTTCTTTTGCTTCGTTGAGCTCTCCTGACCTTGGATTTGTGAGATTTGGAATGAGAAGGAAGTGTTGGCTTTTGGTGTCGAGGTTCACGTGGTATCCATACACTTCTTTCTCCTTGGAAGTATCCTTGAGCATGTAGCAATTTGGTGGGCACCCACCTTATAACTGATGATGTTGTCATGGGATTGCGCGAACAAGGTGTTGGTCGTGGGCGAGGTTGTGGAGTGTGGAGGTGTGATGTCAAGAATGTAGGTGTAAAGTTCGGAGGTGGAGAAGCTTTTGTCGATGGTGGATCTTTTAATAGGATAGTTTTACCTTTACCTTTTCCAATAGTGGGATCACTATTGTTATGCGTTGAAGACTGCATCGATAACTCTCCTTGTAGTAATGATACTTGAGTTGTATGTCCTTTATACACCATTTTGGCTTGTTGTTTATGCCAATCGATTTGACAGTTGGTCAAATAGCACCACGTGCGTCCAAGGACCACATGTTCCTCTATTGATCTTGCAGGCAATACATAAAAGTGTACCTCAACACATTTCTAGCAATGACTATATCCAAAGTCACATGGCCTATTGGTTTTGTTCACGTGCCATTTATCGCTCTAACTGTCGCATTGGTTGGGACCATGCTTCCTTTTGGCAGGGTTTGCCAAGCTCCGAATGATATGAAATTATGGCTCACGCCTAGATCTAGCAATGCATCCAACCTAAATGTAGTATCATTAGTGATTTTCAGAGTTAAGGGAATTCTAGCATGTTCTACCTGTGGCTCATCATCCCCTAAGTGTTCATCCTCGAGGGTGCCTTTGTACAAGGTCATCCTTTTGGACTTTTCCTTCACCTCTCTTTCTTTTGCTTCCTGGGGGGTGGCGAGCTTTTAGCTGTGCTAGTTTTTCCTCTTTTTTTCTCTTCTGGTTGCTATGGATTGTTTGAAGTGTTTGCAAGGTCAAAGGTCCATAAAACCTCTTTAGCTTACTCCCGTTTATGTAACCTGCCAAGTAGCAATCCTGACTGCACCTTGTGGCATGATTTCCACCACTCGATAGGGTCCCATACCCTAATACTTCAATTTTTGTTTCGTGTTTCTAACGCCGTACATGAGACATAAATCCCCTTCATTGAGATCCTTATTTTTTAAGGTTTTGATCAGACCACATTTTTCATCATAGTTTTTCCACCTTCATTCCATACACTGCATGGAGTCGTTCAAACCACATTTTTCATCACAGTTTTTCCACCTTCATTCCATACGCTACATGGAGTCGAGTCTCCTTGAGTTGTTCTAGATCCACTAGTCTTTCTGTTAAGGATTCCTCTGTTAACCTTTCGCGAACTGCCACCCTTAGACTCGGTACCAAATATTCCATTAGCATGACTGCCTCTAACCCAAATGCAAGACTAAAGGACGTACAATGCGTTGCCACTTTGTACGCAGTTCGGTAACCCCATAAAGCTGCGGCGGTGAGTTTATGCTCCCAGTCCCCAACCACGACTGGCTTCCATCTTATTGGTAAAGATTCTACATAGTGTCTTATTTGTGCTCTCAACCTGACCGTTGGCTTGAGGGTAATATGATGAGGACTTTCTATGGATTATCATGAATTCACTTGTTAGTTGCGCAATTACTTCATTCAAGAAGTGTGAGCTGCGATCACTGATTAATTCCAAGGGACATCTATAATAACGGGATATCACTTGCTCGTACATAAATTTAGTAGTTGACCTGGCATTTGCCTTACGTGTTGCTTTCGCTTCCGCCCATTTTGTGAAGTAGTCGGTGGCAACTATAATGTACCTGGCCTGGCTATTAATGGCAGTCGGACTAATGGGGCCAATAAAGTCGATTCCCCATTTTTCGAAAGGTTGTGTAGCTTAGTTCATGGACAGGGGCATCCTGTCCCAATTTTGTGGCTTCGTTGCTCTTTGGCAAGGGTCACATCTTTTGATGAATTTGGTCGCCTCACTAAATAGGGTGGGCCACCAAAGGCCTGCTTGAAATACCTTTCGTGCTGTAGTTTCAGCGCCGTGAAATGTCCTCCCACGATCCCTGAATGAGCTTCGTCCAAAATGAGAATAAACTCATCTTCTCTGACGCACTTGTGTATAACTCCATCTTTCCCTTGTTTATATAATTGTCCTGCAATAAGTTGGTAAGGAGCAGCGTCCCTAATCAACCTTCTTGCTCTTGCCATGTCCAAGGGTCTATCAGTGGGAAGTCCATTTGTTAGGCAATGACAAATTTCCTCCGCCCACTCACGAACTAAGTTTATTAGAAACAAGGGTGAATCTGGTAGATCGTCATCCACCCCTGTTGGTGCTTCTCCATTGGGAATTCGAGACATATGGTCGGCAAGAACATGTGTTCTTCCCTTCCTGACTGCGACTATAAAGTCAAACTCCATCAAAATCAACAGCCAACGAGTATCCTTCCCGTACTTGGTGGTTGTGGCATCCTCTGGTGGGCATCTGCCTCCGTCTGTTGCATGTCTAGGTATGATCTATAATTCCCTCGTGGTTCAGATGGTCCTGCCTCCAAATCCAATCGAAAGACGGGTCCGTCTTCAACATGTAGACGGGTTTGTCTTCAACATGTAGATTCTAAGAACGTAGATCAGCTTCAAAAGGTGGTGGCATCACCCTCGTCATATGTTCTCTAACAACAGGAGGTCCTGAGGTCACTGTGGTTGTACGAGCCAATGAATTCATATATTCCGTGTTGTCAAAGAGCTGAGCTCGCGGGTCAAACCTTCCAAAGAAGTTGGTTATGCCTTCATAGATCCTATTGGAGGTTGACTGTGTAGGGGATTGAGTCCCTAAATTCGGAGCAATGGATAGCTGAATATTATTCTGGTTCGGTACGTTATCCTCCATGCTCAGTGTTTCGTCTATACTTGACTCGTATTCGAAGAGTGGTCCTAATATAGAATGAAGTACTATTCAAAGAAGACCTCTCTCTAGCAGATAGACTCAGGCCCAAGATGGCCTCTAAATCTACGTTGGATGTGCTATCTTCTGGAGCAACTTCAGATCCTACGATATGTCGGGACCTAAGGTGCATGTATAATTTCAAGATTTAGGGTGAATGAGACCTGCTGCCAACCTGTTCAGCCTGGTAGTGTCATTGTATCAAATGCTGATGTAATAAATTATTGCAACGCGCTGCAATAACAGTAATGTAGTGGCCTAACTAATCTGGATTAAAGCAAACAACTGTTTGATCAAGACAACTCACATAAGGCAAAAACAAGACCATTCAGGAAAGATGTGCACGCTTCAAGGGGTTTTGATGCAATAATTATTGCAGCGCGCTGCAATAATGCTAATGCAGTGGCCTTACTGCAACCTCTTATCTCACTAGTGGTCACTAGATCTGGACACCACATGAGTTCTTCAGTCAATTGACCAGGTTTGATGAAGTTGGATTGGGTTTATTGCACCACATTGCATTAATTAATGCAGCGCGCTGCATTAACTGACATGCATTAATGAGGTTTGATGGCTGATTTTAAGTCCCGAAATGTGCTCTCTCTGATGAAGATATTTTTTGGTCAAAGTCAACTATCGGTTATTGTAGCGTGCTACAATAATCCTGCCAGTAGGGTGCATTAAATTTTCTATCAAGGTTCGGTGACAGTTGTCAGTGATGACTATTGGGAGCTAATGCAGCGGCCTAGAACACTAATGCAGCGTGCGAGAACCCCGACCCTAGTTTCGACCTTTTCACCCAATTTTTTGGAGTTTTTCAAATCTGTGATTTATGTACAGTGTTGTGTGAGTGCTCTACTAACTATGTGAAGCATAAAAACAACAAAATAATAAATTTTTAAGAGTCGAAATGAAGGTTTTTGGCTTTTGACCACACAAGTCACTTCTCGGGTCGTCAGAAAGGAGAATCTAGTGACAAAAGTGGACTTAACAATGTAGAAATCTTGTCCACTAGGCGGCAATTTATTTGCTGTTGAATCCAAAACAATAGCTTCAACAACATTGGTGAATCAGTTCAAAGCTGAGAATGAGAGGATAAAAGGAGGAGATGCTGATGAGACATGATACACACCTCTACCGAAACCAACGTACTAACATAATTGGATGTATTTACTTGTAACCATGGATGTCCTGAGAAAAGAGGAACTCACTTGGTTCGGGATGATAGTGGTTTAGATGGCATAGTAGTCCCTCTCAGAATGATCAACTTGGTGAGGTATGACAAGAAGCTTAACAATGCATTACCCATAAAACCAAACTTACAACATGTTAAGCATCAAAACAATGTCATATCGACTCCACTCTACACCAAAACCAAAATGGGTGACGATGGGGTAGCTTATGTAGACTCAGACGTTCAATGGTTATGGTATGTACATGTGACCATGGCCAATCATGAGTTCACAAAGGACTGGAGTAAAAGAATGGAAGAGATCCTAATTCCAGTAGGATCCGTTAAGATGGAAGAATCGTCACGAGAGTTAGGGCAGAACGATAAAACCACGGGTGAGGAAAAAGCTCAAAAAGTAAGGAAATCCTCGCAAGATACTAGAAAATCGCCCAAGAAACAACATGAACCTAAACCTAACATAATAGCACATACGGTGCCTTCACAAGGTAAAAGATCTCGATCGTCTTCACCTGATAAGAGTTCAGACAAGTCTTTGGAGGAGGAAAGCCTAAAAGATGTTCCTAAACACTTTAAATCTTACTACATCCAAGATAGAGATATATTATGTGAAAAGGCCAAACAGATTGTTGACACTTATGATGATGGGGTTTTTGAGGGGCCAGCGAAAGTAAAAGAAGTCAATTTGGCTGAACCAGGAGAAACTTTGAAACCAGCCTTTGTGTCAGTGAATCTTACAAAGGTAGAAGAAAGAGACCTTATCACGCTAATTGTTTTGTCGAGTCATACGAGGATATGAAAGGTGTGCCACTAGAAGTGGTGCAACACACAATCCCCATAAGAGATGATGCAAAGCCAGTGCAACAAAGACTATACGATATGAATCCCAAATATGGGACAATAGTAAAAGAGGAGATTGATAAACTTCTCGATGCGGGATTCATCTATGAAATTGAGCATACAGAATGGGTATCTCCCATTGTGATCATAACGAAGAAGAATGGTAAAATAGGTGTGTGTATTGAGCTCAAAAAAGTTTGACCAATGCAACAACCATAATGAATCATTATCCTTTTCTGTTCACCGAACATGTGCTTGAAAGAGTGGCAGGAGGCCATGAAGCTTATAGTTTCCTGGATGGGTTCTTTGGATACAATCAAGTGTTTATCGATCCCAAGGATTAATATAAAACAATCTTTGCCACAACTTGGGGTGTATTTGCATATAGAAAGATGCTGTTCGAATTAACCAACGCCCCAGCAACGTTTCAAAGACTAATGAGTAAAGCTTTTAAAGATGCTGTTCGAATTAACCAACGCCCCAGCAACGTTTCAAAGACTAATGAGTACTTGCATATATGGCTGGAAATCTTTTTAGACAATCTATGAGTATACTCTCGATATGGTTAGAATACCTCAAATATTTACGAATGGTCTTCGATCGTTGTAGGTTATATAGGATTTCACTTAACTCATTAAAATGTCAATTCTCGATAAGGCATGGTGTTATCTTAAGACATGTGGTGTCCAAAAATGGAATTTCCACAAATTTCAATAAGATCAAATTGATCTTGGAATTACCCCCACCAACAAATTTTAAAGGTGTTCAACGGTTCACCGAACATATTGGGTAGTACAGGAGATTCATCTATATGTATGCGGAGTTAGCTCATCCACTGTACAAATTGCTTATTGCGTTTAAATGGACAGATGAGTGCCAAAAAGTATATGATGCCTTGAAACAAGCATTAGCAATAGCACCGATACTAAGAGCATCGAACTGGGATTTGATATTCCATGTTCATATTGATGCTTCAAACTTCGCAATCAGGCTAACTCAGCCTAGAGAACAAAAACTTGATCATCCAATATACTTTGCGAGCCACTAGCTGAATGAAGTAATGTCACAACTCAGCGAGAGGGTTTGTCAAATGTGTATGCTGTGAAGAAATTCAAGCATTATCTATTGGCCAACAAATTTGTGTTCTTTGTCGATCACCAAGCACTGTTGTATGTTGTGAATAAACCTTGTCTCATGGGGCATATTATGAGATGGTTACTGATCCTGATGGAGTTTGACATCATCGTGGCAGTAAGCAAAGGAAGAACTCACGTGCTTTTTGACCACATGTCTAGAATTCCCAATGGAGAAGCACCAACAGGGGTGGATGATGAATTACCAAATGCGCCCTTGTTTCTAATGGACTTGGTTCCAGAATGGGCTGAAGAGATTTGTCATTATTTGAAAAATGGATTACCAACTGATAGACCCCTTAACATGGCTAGGGCAAGAAGGTTGATTAGGGATGCAGCTCCTTATCAACTTATTGCAGGACAATTGTACAAAACAAGGAAAAGACAGAATTGTCTAGAGATGTGTGAGAGAGGATGAATTTGTTCTCATCCTTGACAAAGCACACTCAAGAATTGCAGGAGGGCACTTTGCCGCTGAAACCATAGCACAAAAAGAACTTCAAGTAGGCGTTTGGTGGCCTACATTGTTTAGTGATGCGGTAGAGTTCGTTAAAAGATGCGACCCTTGTCAGAGAACCACAAAACCATAAAACTGGGATAGAATGCCCTTGTCAATGAACCTAGCTACTCAACCATTCAAAAAATGGGGAATTGATTTTGTCGGCCCCATTAGTCCAGCTCCACGCAAGAGCTAGGCGAGGTACATTATAGTGGCCACATATTATTTTACCAAATGGGCAGAAGCAGAGCAATGCATAAAGTAGATGCATGATCAATTGCTAAATTCATCTATGAACAAGTGATATCTCATTATGGATGTCCCTTGGAGTTGATCTCAGTGATCGTGGATCACACTTCCTAAATGATGTGATTGCTCACCTAATAAGCGAATTCCTGATTATCCACAGAAACTCCTCAGCTTATTACCCACAAGCCAATGGTTAGGCTAAAAGTACCAACAAAAGCTTATGTCAAATCTTGACCAAAATAGTAGAAGCCAGTCGGAATGATTAAGCTTACAGCAACTCTATGGGCTTATCGAACTGCTTACAAAGTAGCAACACATTGTACACCCTTTAGTCTTGCATTTGGAGTAGAGGCAATCATGCTGATGGAACACTTAATTCCAAGTCTCAGGGTAGCAGTGCGGGAAAGGTTGATGAAAGAGTCGAGGTCAGTCGATCTAGAACAACTCAAAGAGACTAGACTTCATGAAGCCTATGGAGTGAGAGTGGAAAAGCTACGATGCAAGAAGTGGTTTGACCGAAATCTAAGGAATAAGGACCTCAATGAAAGAGATCTATGTCTCATGTATGGCATTAGGAATACAAAGCAAGAATTGAAATATGAGGGTATATGAGACCCTATTGAGTCATGGAGATTACACCACAAGGATCAATCATGATTGCTACTCTTGACGGATTAGTAATGGAAGGTTATGTAAATGGAAGCAAATTGAAAAGGTTCTATGGACCTTTAACATTGCAAACCTTATAGACAATCTACAATGGCCAAAAGAGGAAAAAGGAAGAGAAATTAGCACAGCAAAAAGCTTGCCAGGAAGCAAAAGAGAGATGAAAACAAAGACTAAAAGGATGACCTTGTACAAAGGCACCCTTATAGGTGAAAGCTTGGGGAAGATGAACCAAAAACTGAACCTGCTAGTATTCCCTTAAAATTGAAAATCTTGAATGATGCATCCTACAAAGCAAGAATTGAAATATGAGGGTATGAGACCCTATTGAGTCATGGAGATTACACCACAAGGATCAATCATGATTGCTACTCTTGACGGATTAGTAATGGAAGGTTATATAAATGGAAGCAAATTGAAAAGGTTCTATGGACCTTTAACATTGCAAACCTTACAGACAATCTACAATGGCCAAAAGAGGAAAAAGGAAGAGAAATTAGCACAGCAAAAAGCTTGCCAGGAAGCAAAAGAGAGAGATGAAAACAAAGACTAAAAGGATGACCTTGTACAAAGGCACCCTTATAGGTGAAAGCTTGGGGAAGATGAACCAAAAACTGAACCTGCTAGTATTCCCTTAAAATTGAAAATCTTGAATGATGCATCCTTTTGTATGGAAGCACTATTAGATCCAGGGCCAAGTCATAATTTCATATCCTTTGAACCTATAGGCCATGTTACTCTAGACGTTGTTATTGCTAAAAAAAATGTTCGGGTACATTTTTATGTTATGCTTGCAGGATCAGTTATGCTTGCAGGATCAATGGAGGAGCATGTAGTACTTGGACATACATGATGCTACCTGCTCAATTGTCAAATTAATTGGCACATGTGCCAAGCCAACATGTTGTACAAGGGGCAGGCATGTCATGTGACATTACTGCGACAAGAGTTACCAGTACCACTTATAACTCAAGACAATAGTGATATCACTATGGTAAAAGGTAAATGTAAAACTAGTCTTCTGGAAGGTTTATTGTCAACAACTATCTCTCAAACCTCTACAAACACATCCACAACCTCAACCACACCATCAAAAACTCCACAACCTCATCAACTGCCTCAACCTCGGGAACACAAGCCACTATGAAAATCATTAGTGCCAAGGTGGGTGCCCAAAAAGCTACTTCATGCCCAAGGATACTTTGAGGAGGAGGCAAGTGTTTGGTTGCCAAAGGAACCTTGACATCGAAAGCCAACACTTCCACCTCTCCTAAACCTCGTCGCGATCAAGGGCCAAAAATATCCCAACAAAAGCAAAAGACACAGACGTTGGGTACCTGTCACATTGCTTAATAACCAAGGTTTTTACCATGGTAATACACAAATTTGGGTGCCGAAGCAAAAAAGAGCAGCTACAACAAGCACATGCTATTGTCCCACAACCAGCACAAGCAACACAAAAGACAAAGGAGGTATGGGTACGTAAAACAACTCACTCTCTATAGGTACAAAGCTCGTTACTAACGTCATCACCACAGGGAGCTAAAAGAGCAAAATCACAAGAACCTACCTCACAAAAGGTAGATACACAAGAACCTGTTCGCAAAGACAAAGTCAAGGGGAAGATAATAGATACAACAAATATCAACTCTTTATCAAAAACATATTTAATGTTACTACCAATGCACTAAAAAGTAAAGAAGGTTACTCGGCCTAAGGTGGTGCCACAAGAACCTACCATGGGTAAAATCAACAAAGGGAAAGCAGGAATGAAAACAATCATGGAAGAACCTACTTCCATCAAAGAAGTAGTGCCACAAGAATATGTTCTTCCCGGACACTCCAAAGACTGAATAGCATCCTAAAGCTGACATCATCAAGGAAACGACAACTATGCTGAAAGGTCTTGCTACTTCGATGATTGCAACAACATCGCAATTGAAGGTACCACCAACTTTGGGGGTATCAATCATCACGAGGTATGCCACTTGGTTTCTCAATGCAATACCATAGCCAAGTGTAACTTATTTCATCAAGCTAGATTAAAAGTCAAAATTTAAGGTAGGACACCATCAAGTCAAGCCAAACTCTAGGGTCCTTGGGGGAAATACCTCACATAAGGCGGATACATTTTTGCACAAGCACTCACACTTTTTCGAATGTCAAGCCAAAGGTCGAAGTTGATGCAAGGAAACAACACAGGTGCTAGGGACACGACACAATCATTAAATGAGCATGAGCCCAACTAGGGTCTGCACTTCCCGAGCACTCACATCTACCTTGATTAAGTCAAGAAGAGTCAAATTCTACAACAATAGGTTCAAACATTACTCCTACATGCCACTGTAGAGCACTTGCAAAATTTCACCTAGGAATTATTGCAGTGTGGTGCAATAATTTTTCTTCACCAAATCACACTATAAGCCATGTGCTAGCTTGGTTTTATAGTGCCATGGCTTCAGAATCTCAAAATACACTAAGGAGAAGTCAAAATTGAAGACGCTGTAATAGCCCAGCATTGCATTGGGGGTATGCATACTACTTCCAACTACCATACAGTGGGCAAGAAGGTTGGTACCCAAGGTCCATCAAGAGTACAAGTGACATCCAAGCACCCAAATCAGCCAAGTATGTCTCCTAAGTTCATCATGATGCATTAGCACCAGCTAATACATCGGCATGATAAAGTTTAACTATTGAAAGGCAACCAAGGATTCAGATTGATTATACTAGCTCTTACAACTGCCATGAGATCATCATGAATGCACAAGGGCGACTGGTGTGAACATAATCTAGGATGCTGCATTAATCTATTAATGCATCAGGGTATTGGGTTTGGTAAGAACATCATCAATAGTGGGGAAGTCCATTCATAAATCTTTTCAACAATCATATTTTTGAAGAATGAAGCATTGGGTTGCACCAATATTGTCCAAAACAATTATATTTTTGAAGAATGAAGCATTGGGTTGCACCAATATTGTCCAAAACAAGAAATGATTCAGCCGTGTTGCAATAAGGCAGTTAATGCATTAGCCATTGCAAGTTTGGTCAATGAGCTATCAAAAGATGGGTAGTGAACTTGTAGACAATGTCAGAAGAGTACAACGGGGACAAGAAACACTTCAGAATGCCAAACATGAGAAATTCCAATAGGGCATTGCATTAGCTGATTATTGCACCATGCTCAAATAATTCTATATAACTAGAGACTGCAGGGTGCTGCATTATCGTTTTCAATTGAATGTTGTCAAAATTTCTACTAAAAATTGAGCAACCAAACCCACTTCCCACCACACAAATCCACTTCCAAAACCCCCAAAAAACCACTCTCACTCATACACTTCCCAAGATGTCTTTCGACACCAAAGACTATCTACGCCACCATAAATTCACCTCCATCACCAACGAAGAAACAGAATTCACTAGTGGATAATCACAGTCCAAATCCCAACTACTCGATCAATTGTGAGATGATGAAGCAAGAGAGGTTGAAGCAGCACTTAGGGTCTCAACTCAGGAGGCAATCGAGAGGCAGTGTAAAGTTGTTGGAAAATGCAAAGTGATGATAAACTTGCAAAATGGGAACCAATGGATGTTGAAGGATGTAAGTCACTGTCATTCCTAATGTGAGAAGAAATTTGATTTCATTAGGACAATTAGATGATGAAAATTGTATGACCACACTTACAAGAAAATCTAGGAAGGTCACCAAGAGATCCTAGGTATTAACAAAAGGATAGAAGATAGGTACACTATATTTATGTGCTAGAAATGTTTCCTCCACTATTGCTTTAACATGGAAGATAAAACTAAACATATACCTTCACTAATGAGAAGGTATATGTTTTGGATGCTACCAACTCACATGAAGAAATGATAACTGCTACTTCCCAACAATTCCAGTCTATGCTTTCTGATGACTTGAGTTTTGAGGAAAAGGATGAGTTCCTTGAAATGTTCAAAGATTTTCCGAATCTCTTTGCTACAAGCTTTCATGATTTGTGACATGTGACATCCAAATAGAGCTCAAACTAGACACCAAACTTGTGGCACAATGCTACAGATGCTTGGGACCAATACAAACATATGCTTTGAGACTAGAGATCACAAAGTTGGTGGATAAAGGGTTCATTGTACCTATTTACATCATCGAATGGGTGTCACTATCATTGTCACTCCAAAAAGGAATGGTAAGTGGAGGATTTGCATTGTGACTAATAAGAAGTTAAATGCAGCAACCAAAAGGGATCATCACTCATTACTTTTTCAAGATATCATCTTGGAAAAGGTAATCATGCATGAGATGTATACCTTTTGTGATGGTTACTCATGCTTCTATCAAATATGTATTGCACAAGAAGATGTCATCACGGCCACCTTCACTACATCGTGGGGCACATTTTCTTTCAAGGTGATGCCGTTTGGGCTCACTAATGCTTCTACCCTTTTTTAACATTTCATGCAAATGGTATTTGCTCCATACTTAGGAGTTTTTATTGAAGTCTTCCTTCATTATTTTTGTATCTACTCTACACGGCAAGAGCACCTCACAAAGGCTCGCACGGCCTTCCACACAATTGATGAGGCCAAGGGGAGCCTCAACCTAGAGATGTGTACAATTGGGGCCACACATGGATGACTTCTTGGGCACATTGTATCTGTAGATGGTATACACCCTGATCGTGAAAAAGTAGATGCCATTCTCAAACTTCCTCCTCCCTTCACAAAGCATCAGGTTCGTTTCTTTCTCAACCTACTTCGGTATTATCAACGCTTTATGGATGAGTATGTTGCTATGACTCAACCTATCACCTTGCTATTGAAAGACAATACTGTATTTTGCTAGAATGAAGAGTGTGATTGTGGGTTCACACAAGTCAAAGATGCTTTAGCTTCAAAACCCATTCTCGACAACCCAGATTAGTCAAAGGAATTCTACATCAACCTTGGATTTGGTACGCATACATTGGTTGGTATTCTTCCTCAACAAGGAGAAGATCGATTCATGTATCCAATAGGTTTGGCACTCCTATGAAAATCATCTCCGACCATGGGAGACAGTTGGTCAAGTAGAATGCACTAATGTCATTTTATGCAAATTCATTGGAAAGATAGCTATAGGTCATCATACACAATAAGATCAGAAAGTGACTAAAGCAGTGTGGGCATACAACATCACACACAAGACAACAAATGGTCGTACAACTTTTGAGCTTGTATATGGAACCGAAGCTATGCTACCTCTAGAGATTGAGCTGCCTGCTTTGAGGATCACTTTAGAGCAACAATTGTCTACAAATGAAAAGGTGGAAGCTCAATTGATGCAGCTAGAAAGGATAGAAAAGACATGTCGACAATCTCTACTTCATGTGGAGATCAAGTAGAATCGACATAAGGCTTGACTGGATGTAAAGATTCACAAAGGATGGGAACAACCGTTCACTGAAGGTGATCTATAGTTCTGCTTCGATAATAGACTTGACCATCAGTTGGACAAGAAATTTCTCCCAACATGGTCAAGTCCATTCAAGGTGATCAAAGAAAGAAGCAATGGTTTAGTGGAGGTCGTTTAGCCACATCCATTTGTAGTGCTAAGATTAGTAGTAACACAATGATGGGGTGTTATCAATTGGCATGTAGTCTAAGAGCATGTAGTGAACACTCAGTGCACACTTCACATTGTATTTTTTTGTCATTAAAAAAAAAATCAAGCCATGTTTTGTATTGCTTCATCATTGCATATGAATCACGATTGTTATTTCATTTTTTATGTTTCATTTCGAATGGAAAGAGTTGATTGCATGTTGCAGCGCATTTCAAATTACGAAAATGTTGTGCTATGAATATACATGTTTATTCCATGAATTCGATTAATTTAGGATTGCATGTAATACGGCACACACTCTAGGAAATTAGTCATAATATGTTGAGTTGTAATTATACACGTTTAGTGTTTACATTATAGGACATGCACATGTGGTATGCATCGCACATATTATCATGACATATGATGTGTATGTTTATATACTAACAATCAACACATATTTTACGCAAGATGGCTCAAGTGAATTACACTAAAGATCAAAAGAAAGAGGTTACTAATGCTCTTCATAGTCATTAGAGTCTATTTCTCTCAAGATGTGGTCATTGCAACACATATACACTAACTTCTCCGCACAATCTGCCACAGCACAATCGATTGCGAAGGGTACTGTGCACGTAGTTATATGTACTCCAATTTCTTTTGATCTCTGCACTCTTGTTCTGTATAGCCTCTTTTCGAACCTCTTCCCACCTTCTGTAAAGAGCAGATGAGAAACTCTCTTGAACTGCATCTTTGTTTCATAGCAATGACTCCAAGAGAGAGAAGTTCGTACAAAATCTTATTTCTACTGGCAGCTTCAACATCACGTTCATGCGTGGTCGGTAGATATCAAGAACTTGTTGTCTCTTCAGGATGAATTTAGCAACTCTCCTCAATAGGTTCTCTAAACCAAGCTGTGTCATCGCTTTTATACCAATGATGCAATACCAAATTCAAACTGTGGATATTACAGCTAGTAGCATATATATGTGGGTACATGCGTTTAAGTTGTACACCTGCAACCCTGCAATTTTTTGCATTATCCATGATCACTTGTACAACATTCGTTGCTCCCACTGCATCAATGGTAGATGCAACTTGTGCTATGTATGCACCGTTTTTTATTTGTCCAGAGCTATCCACTACTATTAAGAATTGTTCACCGCCGCGAGGAGACACGACCATGACATTGATAAGAGGACGATGTTGCACATTGGACCAACCATCGCTAAAATGACTATACATCCCGAACATTCAAGATTGCTTAAGATAACGTGGTTGACTCTTTCTTTCACCTCTTCATAACATTTGTCCAGCAAGCTATGTCTCATAGTGTGATATGTTGGAGGAGAGAAACTTGGCCCAAACTCACCAATCTTCTTCCATGCATGTTTCAAGGGTTCTCTCTCCACCATTGACAATGAAGACCCTGTGAAGAAAATTGCTTATGCAATAGCATGTTGTGCATCTTCTAACAAGGGTCCTTTGAAGCTTTCATGCAATGATGTTTGCCTCATCATTGATGCTGGCATTTAACTTGACTTTGATGATCTGTTTGGTAAAGGTACTTCTGAAGCATGTGATGAAAATGCATGAGTGCTGAAATGAGTCTCTGCTTCTAAATCTATTGTCTCTGCATCAAAACGAATCTCACTTTGAACATTGCTTCGCACATTTGCAGGCATCCTAGTTATTGCAGCAGGAACACCCATAACCCTTGATGTTCGACCTCGGTTTTTTCTCTGCTCCTCCTCCCTAAGTATATCATCTCTCAATCTTTTAGCAATCCTATCTTTATCTGGATGGGTACATCTTCCAATGTTATGTTTAGGACCACCTAAAGAGTGCCTCCTGATTCGTGGCCCCCTGCTCGATTTCGCTACGGGACAAAAATTACATTTCCAAGCATAGTACTTGCCATTTAAGTTGGCTACGTAATTCCACTCAACACTAGGTGCCTTCTTCTGTACGCTTGGATTGAGACGAGGCTCTGATTCTGTTATTCTAGAACCTTGCAATGAGCTAGACTGGGTTGTTTGGGCTGCAGTAGCATTAGGATGTTGATCCATGTTGATTGTCGTCGACCTATGAATGGCTAACTATCATGATAGAGTAAGTTAGCTAAATAAACAACATTTTCTTAACAATCTCTAATCTCATTCAAAAAAAACTTTCAATACATGCCACATAGTTAAGAACAATTGAAAAGTTAAACCCTAAACTCTGAACCATATCTCTTTTATTGTCATTGTCAATGTATATATATAATCTTGTAAAAAAAATAGCAAATTTGTGAATCACATCCATTTACTTACTAAATTACACTCTTCTTGAATCTTAACTTTCATAAAGCAAAAAGCAAAAAGTGAAAACTTACACTCTTGTGTAAGCTTCAGCACCTCTTGCAATCACTTCTTAACCTGCAAGTTGTTATAAATAAAGATTATAGAAAAAGTGCACCCGTGCAACAATAGAATGAGCTAACAACAAACTACACAACAACACAACAATGTGATATCCTTCAGAACATATCTTGCCCAAATTAGGACACAATGCTCAAAAGTTTACCACATCAAAGTTCAAACAAAACCCAAATGCAAGCTTAAGAGAAGTAGTTAAGCGTGATATCTCAACACTCCACCTCAAGCTCAAATCCAATTCCAGTACACCAAGTAAGCCTCTAAACTTGCGATGCTTCTCTATGCCCAATGGCTCTGTAAAGATATCAGCAACCTGCTTTTCGGTGCTAACATACACAAGATCAATATCTCCTGCTTGAACCTTCTCTCTTACAAAATGATAGTGCATCTCAATGTGCTTTGTATAGCAAGCATGATGTTGCTAATCTTGTCACAATATATGACAAAATATTCCTGCACTGACTGGCCCATATCATGAAGTAGCTTCCTTAGCCAAGCTACCTCACACGTAGCCATTGCTGCACCCCTGCACTTAGCTTCTGTGCTTGAAAAAGCAACGGTTGTCTGCTTCTTACTACTCAAACTAATAGCACCACTCCTAAGAGTAAACATGAATCCGCGACTAGATCTCCTATCCGAGATACTACCAACCCAGTCAGCATCTGTATCTCCATAGAGCTCAATTAGTCTTCCTACCTAATAGAAAAGTATGTAATGTAACATGGACTTCACATACCACAAGATGCATCTAGTTGCATCCAAATGTGGCTTTCTTGGAGCTTGCATAAAATAATTCACCAAACCCACAACATAGCTTAAGTCTCGCTCGATGATAGTCATGTAAATGAGACTCCCTACTATGCATCTATACACAGTAACATCTTGTAATAGCTCACCCATGTCCACAGTGAGCTTGTCATTCTAATGTCCAAGGAAATTGAAATGGGCTTGCATCCCGTCATCCCATACTTCAACAACATATTCAATCCATTCTACCTCTGCCACAACTATATGCCACTTGATGATCTAATCACCTCAATACCCAAGAAATATTGTAGCTCTTCCAAGTCCTTCATTTTAAATTTTTCTTCAAGAGCATCCTGACATCACGATTCACATACATATGCATCACTATCTCCTGTGGTAATCAAATCATTAACATAGATGACTATAAGCACAATCCCTTGTCTTTCTTTTCAACATAGAGTAAAAAATCATTATTGAAAATCTCAAATCCAATGGTGACAAGGTATTAGCCAATCTTGTTACATCATGCTTTGGGTGAATTTTCAAAGCCATATAAGGTTTTGCACAACCTACATACAAAATCGAGATGTGCATCATCCGCATATCCTTATGGCTATGTCATATAAACTTCATCTTGCGAATCACCATTCAAGAAGATATTCTTGATATCCATTTGGTGCAATCACCATCCTTTTTCTATCTCCATTGCAATCATTGCTCTCACAGTTGCCACCCTTGCAACTAGGCTGATGTCTCTTCATAGCCTATTCCATAAGTCTGTGCATATACCTTCGCAACTAGCTATGACTTAAAACGTGTTAAGCTCAATCAATGAACTAACATGTCATGGGGATGGTCCAAACAAGCTGCTACGGAGAGCTCAACCTCCATTGCTACTTCCTTGTGAGAGCCATCATATGCATGATCTTGCAACATCATCACTTCGTCGACCTTAGATTCTTCTCTCGTGCATTCCATGCAAGGGGCAGGGAGGGGGAAAGATAGTAGAGAAAGGAAATTGTGAGCATGGTGAAAGGGAAAACATAATCATAGCAATGCAACAAGATAGTACGAGGAAAGGAAGCTCCAAGTTTTTATTTCCTCAAACTTTACATGGAAGAATGAAAACCAAAGTGAAATGACTTAGCTTTTATACATACAGCTTTTGAAGGGAGGGTCAACCCTAATCCTTTGAGTCCTCTCTTCTAGCCTTTTATTCTTTCCCTTCCTTGGCCCATGACCTATTTCTTTATACAACATAAATTTGAAAACTAAAAGAATGAAATATGTAGAAAGATAGTTGGAGGATGTTACGGTGCATAACATGCCCCCTTCCTGTTCTTGGTCCCATCCTCAGACCTATGCTCATAGCAGGTTGGACCGCTTTCATGAGGTTGTTACGAGCAAAAGGCCTCTTAGACAAGACCGCAAAGTATGGATGCGGAGTCCAAAATCTTGTGTCCCCTCAAAGGTGCATATATGTAAGGCATGTAGATTGCAACCCTTAAGGTACAGTCGGCGGATCTGCTTTAGGTCTGGGCCTTTGTCTGGATTGAATAAGATGGGGTTTTTGATTCCCAGTTCCTATTCGTCTATGGTGGGCAAGATCCTTGGCATTTCATCCAATAACAAGATAATTAGCCTATTGAAATGGCAAGCCGCTACAAGATAGTTTATCACATAGGTTATTTTCCAAAACCAATAATGAAAATAGCATTAGGATAGGCATATATGGTATGTTAATGTTAAATTAGGATAAAAACAAAAAATGGAAATAATAAAAATTAGCATGGAATTACATTGTATATAATTTGATCAAAATCAACTAATTTCAAGTAGACTAGAAAAATCAGTTAAATTACAATAGCCACTCATTTTTAGCCAACACCACCAAATTTAGTCAATGTCAACCTAGTGGATGAGTGTGCTGCCTTTCTATAAGGCACCACACTTTTTGTTCCACGTCACCCATTCTTAGCTTAGCTTAAGCCTCTTTATTCTTGCCTCCCCATCACATTGTAATGTATTTCTTCCTACTTTCATTGAGAATGGGTTCTTAAAGTTGTAGAGCTAGTAAACATGAAAGAAATAGGACGTTTGAGCATATCATTGTATTTTTCATAGAAGCTTTTAATGTCTTCTTAATGGGATTCCTTGTTCTACCATTACATACAAGTGTTTATTAGTGGGGTTATGTTTCTATAGTGTATGGTGTTTTTGTCATTTCAATGTTTATGTATTTAAATTTGTGCACCTACTAACCAAATATGCATGTAAACTTTTTCTATATGGTTAAAACTTTGCACGGCTCTTGTACTGATGTAAATCTAGGTTTGTGACCATCTAGCACTAGATCATGCATGACATGGGAGTTGGAATGCCGCGCATGATGCCATGCACTCCCTAGGAACACATATAAAAAAGAGCACACCTATTGACCAAATATGCATGTGAACTTGTGTTGGGGACAAAAATTTGCACGGATCTTTATTAATCTAGACCTAGATTCGTTCAATTTTTGGTGGCCAACAGACACTAGATGCACAATATGGATGATGAAATGCCATTAATTTTGCATGCACTTCCTAGGTGAGGATGTATAAACAAGAACACATATACTAACCAAATACTAGAGTGAACTTATCCATTGGGGATGAAACTTTACATGGCCCTCATACTAGCCTAGACCTAGATCCAAGCATATTTTCATGTGGGCGAGAGATGCCCATGGGGCACCAACTCCCTTTAGTAAAAAACTATCAAAATATTGAGTATGAGATGATTTTAATAACATGCCATGAGTTAAAATTAGTGGAACTAGCATGCTGTGTTCTACACTAAATGAGTTTCAAATATGTATTTACATCTTGAAATTTTGATAGAATATGAGAAAGTTATAGGATATTGAAAGGAGGTTGGTTTTCATATTATGGTGTTATTTTTGCTTTACCCCCCCCAATCCAAAAGATCCCCCCCTTGGGTCTCACATATCATGAAAAATATGTACAAATCGTAAAGTCTTGCATATTCTTCAAGGTATATTCCTTATCATTTGTGGGAGCGAGACTTGTGATTTTCATATTTCTCCCTTGCATATTTATAATTTATATGAGAAATCCATTCATATCTTGAATGCACCTTGTCTCCCCATACCCCACTATAAGGGATCGGGCTCATACCCGCGATGCTAGCCGTGTAAAATGACTTGTGAAAAAAAAGTAGCGGGCCCGTGTATAATCACGGCCACAGACATGCGTGTAAAAGAGCGTGTATGAGCAAGTACAAACGTGCTTATACACGATGGTATACAAGCGTTTTGCCAGTGTTACTACGCTAATACGCGCGTTTGCCAACAGAGCTCCCGCGCTTATACACGCGATCTTGACAGACTTTATTTGCATATACATGCGAACAGAGAGCAAAATAAAAATTCCAAAGAGTCTTATTTGCTGCCTGAATGCTATTCCAGCATTCCAGCACCAAATAGCACTCTTTGAAAAAAAATTTGGGTGCATGGTACCATCCACAGAGAACATTTTGTGCATTGTGAAGACACGAATCAAGAACGTCACGAATGCAAACATTATCAATACACAATTCAAGACAAACATGAATGCAATACTGTCAAATTTTGAGGTGTGCTAAAATAAATCCATGGCTTTCATTATGCAAAAACATATATACAAGGGAGTCCATATGTCGAAATAGCCCATGGTTTAAATTATAAACAAATATATACAAAATCAAATTGGTTTGTCAAAAAAAAGCCCATGGCTTCAGTTTCAAATATATATATACAATCACATCCACAATACGGATGTGATACTATGAGTCTGAGTACTACTCAAAATCAGATGATGACGAGCCACTCCCAAAAGTATCAGATGTGCTCACATTGGTATACATGTCTGATGTGTAGTGCAGAACAGGAGCAGGAGCAGGAGCAGGACAACAGAGGTAGGTGGATCTTCAGCATCGGGAGTATCAGCAGGTGTAGTAGCGTGTGCATGTTCAAGTAAGATATCATGTATAAGTATATCTATATGTAATTCAAAATTTAATAAACCTAAATCATTCATTTAGATTTTTCAAGTACTTGTCGATCGTACGGTCTCATGGCCTCCTCAAATTACGCATCCGTAATACGTCCCTACATTGTGAAGAGGGCCCACTGGCGAGCATACGCAGTCTTGTGGGCTGTGGGCTTCCTCCCCATAACCCATCGCTGTAACATAATCAACACAATTTGTAAGATTAAAACAATCATACAATCAATGGATTAAGTAAAAAATCAAATAAGGTGACAAGATACTTACGAACTATGCCTCCCACGACTCGACGCCTCTAGATCCGAAATGCGAAGATCCAATGGTCTCCATCTAGATACATCGTGCCTCCACATGTTGCCTGCTCTTCACGCCATCTTCTACTCGCTTCTTTGCCTCCTTCCACTCGCGTTTGTAGGCAGTGGGCAGGTTTCTCCATGCGATAGCCACCCGCCTCCCGATTTGCCCGATCATCATACACGAGTTTCTTAAGGTGAGATCTTTTATTACTTAAGATCTCCCTTATTCGCGGCCTTCCCCATACATCCAAGAATGTCGTATGTGGGGGATTGGGGTATCAATTATGTATAGTCTCTATTTATTCCCTGACACTCAGATTAGTGTAGATGGTGGAATCAAGGTTTCAAGCTTGCGTGATGATTATCAGGAAGAGTTGAAAAAAATAAGGCAATTCTTTCTTGATACGAGGGGAACATTGAAAGTCTGGCATGTTCAAGCAGCAGTAGAGATAGTGAATAAACGTCCGATCTCTTTCTCGAAGGCGATCTCCAAGAGCATGCTACTTAACTTGCACAATTTCTTGAATGGGAAATCCTAATTGTCACCTCAAGCAATGAGTGTTAGAATGTACCTGATGGGGAATGCATTGAGCAAGTCGAGAAGTAGATCAAAACCTCTCCAGCTAATCGACTATTTTGATCTTTAAATTTAATAAAATAATTTCTGTACAAATTTGACACTACCCCATGCATATACTCCATTACCTCTTTCCCCCTCGCATCCATCACTATCCCGCCCCTATCCGTCACATCATAGTATATTACCTCCTCCACCTCTCTCACCTCCTCCTCATCCTCATTGTCTCCTCTAACTCCTTTCCCACTGCGTGCCCTACCACTGCCCCCACCAAAGCACCCGCCGCATCCTCCACTCCCACTCTCCCTACTGCGGCATCTACTCTGCTATATACTACGAGTGAAGTCACGACAACTGGGAGATTGTGCACGTGACAGTTCGTGACGGTGCCTGTGAGGGAGTACGTGATGGTGGCTGTGAGCCCTGATGTGATGGTGCCTACTAGGAGGAGGTGCATGAGTGTGTCTGGGAAGGAGTATGTCTCCTCAATGGGGTGGGAGAGGAGAAGCATGTTGTGTCATTGGACTCATAGGCACAGATGGCAATGGAGTGACATTGGCACTCGGGAAGGGAGGGGTGACCATATCAGGGAATCTAGGAGGGGGATGGGCATACATATACTCTGTCAGCTCTACTAGGCCAGGTTGGTGACCAAAATGAGGTAGCATCTCCGCAAACCAAATGCCATACGCAAATGGATCGGATGAAGAACCTGGATCCATGAAGAATCTGCACCAAAAAAAAAACATATCATCTATCATCATTGATTCATTTACTTTTACTTACTCCATTTCCCTCTTCCTTACCTCCTTCTCTTACTTCTTATCTTCTCTTCCTCTTCCTCTTACTCCCTTACCTTTTCCCCTTATACTTCTTTCCTTCTTTTAATTATCTCCTCCTCTTACTTCTACCTTCTTTTTTCCTTACTCCCTTACCTTCTCTTCCCCTCTTACTTCCTACCTTCTCTTCCTTCTCTTCCCCTTGTTCTCTTCCTTCTCTTTCCCTCTTCTTCCTACCGTCTCTTACCTTCTCTTTCCCTCTTCTTCCTACCTTCTCTTCCTTCTATTTCCCTCTTCTTCCTACCTTCTCTTCCCCTCTTCCCCTCTATCTTCCTCTCTTTTCCTTACTCAACTTCTATTTCCCTCTTCTTCCTACTTTCTCTTCCTTCTCTTCCCCTCTAACTTCTCTTCTTTATCTTCCCTTACCTTCCCCTCTAACTTCTCTTCTTTATCTTCCCTTACCTTCCCCTTTCTTTATTTATTTCTTCTATCTCATTTTATAAAGAATCCACTTTGCAACAACAAAGAACAAAAATGAAATGTGAAACTAAAACAAGTGTATATATCCATCAAAAAACGAAAAAAAGACCATGACTTACGCACAGTCGCGTGTATGCATCAATCAAAAAACGCATGTAAAAGCCCATTTGAAAACCCGTCTAAAAACTTGTTTAAATGCCTGTCTAAAAACGTGTCTATAGCCTTGGCAAAAAACACATCTATGACCTTGCTGAATAACTGTGTTTTTAGACGCACATATAGACGCGGTTTTGGGAGCACGCCTGACCAAAAGGTCAGACGTTGATAGTTTGGATGTTACTTTTTCAACAAAACTTGACAGTGATGGTACAAAATATAAGGCTAGAGTAAGTTTCGAACGTTGCACAACTCACAAAGAAGCATAGCTACCTTACCACCAAAGAAAAAAGCAAAGGACAAAACGACTTGCAAACAATTTTCAACAAAGGACAAAGAGGAGAAAGACAAATCTTACTTGTAAGGTGAGCTCCTTGCTTGGGAATTAGATAGGGTGCTTGTGTGGATGCGTTGCTTGCTATAGGTGGCCTTCAACACACAAACAAGGCACAGTCGCTTGAAAGAGGCAAGGAAAAAAGTGGCAAAGACATGACTCGCATAGGGTTTTTTAAATGACTACGTGTCTAAAAATGCATCTATAAATCCATCACACTGAACAATAGATGCACTTATAGACACGTAAACTGCATAATAGATGCGCTTATAAATGTGTAAACTGTAAAATAGATGCAATGTTAGGCACGCACATAAACACGTGTCAGATTGAGAATGTAAAAGCCTTGTTTGTGATTTGTTAAAAATATGATCTATGGGTGTTTAAATTGTGGATTTTTTGTGTAGGATGTCTTCAAACTCTTCTTCGATAGGCAACACAAGTGACGAATCGTCCAGCGAAGATGAATCACTTCATATACACAATTTGCAAGCATGGTTGGATCAAAGGAAAAATGTGGTTATAATTGATGTCAGAAGTGAATTAATCACTCAAGGAGACTTACCATGAACCACATTCAAAAGTACAGCAAATGGGATCTCCTCAAATGGACACTGGATGAAAATGTTATAATAGGAAACATAGTGAAGTATTGTCAAGGTGTCCTACTGGAAATTTTTGTAGCTTACACTTGATGTTGCCCAGTAGTCACAAAAGGTGAGAAACCAAGTTCAAAACCATTCTTCAGCTAGAGCGGCTTTGAAAATCTCTCTCACTACAAGGGATCAAGCTCATACGTGTGTTGTTAGCCGGCCAAAGTTGACTTCTGAGAAAAAGTAATGGGCTCGTGTATGTTCACGTGTATAATCATGGCCAGAGACATGCGTGTAAAAGTGTCACGCACCGTTCTTTCACAATCACGAACAAAATTGCAACAAGACAATAATCACGAATTGAACAAGAAGGGAAACTCGAATTTGAACCAATTGATGACAATTTTACAAGAAGTTCGGAGAAGAAGCACTCCGTGAAGGAGCTCGTACCACCTGTCCACCCCCGAGCTATCTCACTCTCACTCTCACTCGCATGAAGATGATCAAATCTCACTCTCAATCACACTCTTACTCTCACTCTCCGAATCTTGATCTTGTCTTCTCCTTCGCGTAGCCTCGATCTGTGTGCCTTATCTTCTCCTTCGCACAGCCTCGATCTGTGTGCCTTATCTTCTCTTTCGCATAGCCTCGATCTGCGTGCCTTATCTTCTCTTTTGCGCAGCCTCAATTTGTGTGCCTTGTGTTGTGTTGTTACAATGAACGCCTCCTCTTCTTTTATAGCCTTTCTAGTCTCCAAAAATCGACCAAAAGCTCCAAAATCGACCAAAAGCCCCAAAATCAACCAAAAGCCCTAAAATCGACCAAAAGTAGCTTTTCTTGGAAAGCGTGCACTTTTGCCATCTTTAGTGTGTGCGTGTGCTTTTACCATCTTTAGCGTGCACTTTTGCGAGCATACGCATACGAGTATAGAAAACAGCCCTGTTCGGAGCATCGCTGTGCCTGCCTCGTAGATCCGATAGACGAGCTCGATAGCTCATCACGAAGATTTAACCCTCTTCTTTCCCTTTGCATTTGACCTTTCATGGCTGACTCTTCCATCTAGACCTCCATCTAATACTTGCAACTCTTGACACAGAAATCTAGATGCACTTTTTAGCTCAAAACCACTATGTTAGCAACTTCAAACCTCCATACAGGCATGAAAACGAATGAACCACAAAATTTTCACTGGGACAAAGTTTTTCTACTGAAAAGGATCTAACACTCCCTCATACAGAGTTTCTTCGAATTATTCCTCTAACCTACTCAAATTCACGCCGCAAAATCATGCCGACGCAATAATGGATAGAAACCAAAATTTTTCGACCAACACAACTTTCTCAAAACCTTCAAAACATCAAAACCATACATTTTGAACACTAACTGTGATATATATTCCAAAATATTTCATATACAAAATTGGAGTGTCATATACAAGTCGGATGCACTCATACATGCGCCAATACACATGTCTTACTAGTTTCGCTATAGTTATATACATGTTTTAAACAAAATTTTCGCATTGATACATGGGATTTTGAATAGAGTACACACGCTTATACACATGAACAGAGAGCAAAAACAAAAAATCTAGAGAGTAATATTAGGTGCTTGAATCCCATTCTAGCATTCAAGCAACCAATAGCACTCTCGAGATTTTTTTTAGGGTGCACTATGTACAACATCAATGACCTTCCCAACTAAACGGCCATTTTGATATTCAAAATTTATAAAATAAATTTTATACAAATTGGAGACCACCCTATGCATATATTCCATCACTTCTTTCCCCCTTGCATCCATCACTATCCGCCTCCTATCTGTCACATCATAATATATGTCTCCCCCTACCTATGTCACCTCCTCCTCATCCTCACTATCCCCTCTAACCCCTCCCTTCCATTTTCTCCCTCTATCTCCTCTCTCACCACATGGCCTATCACTCCCCTTACCACAACACCTGCTGCAACCTCCACTCGCACAACCTCCACTCGCACTCTCCCTATAATTGCATCTACTCTACTCCATACTATGGATGGAGTCGTGGAAGGAGTGTGTACATGACTGTGCATGTGACTGTGGTCTTGAACTCGTAGGTACAGAAGGTTGTTGGGTGACCTGCGTGCTCATAAAGGGGTGTTCGGAAAGACCATATTAGGGTGTCTAGGAGGGGGATAGGCTTTCATATAATCAGCAAGCTCATTTGATTCAGGGATGTGCCCAAAGTGATTTAACATCTCTATCATCCAAGCGGCATACACAAATGGATCGGATGATGAATCTAGATTCATGATTAACTACAAAAAAAACATTTGTGTGCATCATGCATCAGAATAATTTGTGCATCAAGCATCATGCATCAAAAAATTTTGTATCATGCCTTAGAAACATGTGTAGAATCTCGTGTAGAACCACGAGTATGATTCTATGTAGAAGCACGTGTAGCAGCACATGTACACTATGTTAACATAGGCCAAATGCTCGAATACATGCCTCCTACATGCGCTCCTTCCAAAACACTTTTGAAAAAAAATGGCCAACCAACCAATCACCTTTGACAAAATGATAGGGCCAGACAGAACTCATGCCCTTTTCATGACACCTTTCAAGAAGTAAATACTGGTAGAAGACAAAGAAAGCACCATGGACACTTGCATAAACAAAGTAAAGCAAAGGAAAAGGGCAAAGTCACTCACCTCTTGAGAGGTGAGTTCTCCTTCTGAATCTGCTTGTGTGTATGTCCTCTTCCACCTAAGTAGCTATTCTTGGAGTAGTCCCTCGTATGCTTGGTGGCAAAACCTTGAGAGTGAGGGGTGAAGTAAAGAAATGCGAGTTTGGAATGAGAAAACAATGGCCGCGTTTGGGTTTGATGTAGACGGGCACGTGTAAAAGCGCGTGTAAAGGTGTGTGTTAGTTTACCTTGCTACGCATATACACATGTTTTTTAACAATGTACATGCACATATATACCTATTTTACATAGAATATACGTGCATATACATGCGACACATAGATATTTTTCACACAATTTGCAAACAATTTACAGATAGATGTCTGCTAATTATGAAACAAGAAATCACAGAGACATACTATCAAAAACTATTGATGGATATGTGGTTTTGTGTCAACAAGATGTCATCAATCTCCTCGAATAGTTCTCGTGAAGATGAGTCAATGCATCATTGTGATCGCGATGTGTAGTTGGGACAAAGGATCAAGTATATGTGTAATGGATGTCAAGGATGCATTGTCTATGCACGTCGAAGTATGTTGAATCACATCTCCATGTATGGGAAATGGAATCAAATAGGTTTATAGGTAAGTAAATGCAAACTAATAGTGTCCAAACATTTGATGGTATCCAAATTACTTATGTTTTCATATGTACTCTAATTGGAATAGGATGCAATAGCACACCCTAACATGGTGCCCTACACTCGACGTGATCATGCAAAGTGTGAATGAGATGATATGGGAGTGAATAGGAAGAGGATGACAATAGCCCTCCACCCCACGAAGTCGTGGAAGAGGAAGTGTTTGATGATATGGTGCGGCATCTGTTAGGGATGATCCCAAAAAGATGGACCACGATGATATGGAACAAGAGCATCTTTACACAGCTTCATCGACACTAATATTTGAAGGGTGCACATTCTCTATTCTACATGCTTCACTTGAACTACTCAATCTACAAACAGTTTATGGATGGAGTAGTGAGGTCTTAACATGTTACTGAAGTAAGCATTCTAAACTACAAGTTAGAATTAGTAGTTATTCAACTTGCAATGAATAAATCTATATGTTTTAATCATTTATGATATTGGCTATGTGACATCTCTTGGAGGATTGGATTATGATCGCATGCATGCATACATCAATGATTGCATTCTCTTTCGTGGGATGCATAAGGAGGCTCAACGTTGTCCAACTTGTGACAAGGCAAGGTATAGAACAAATAGAATTCTAATTAACTCTCTACTCTAATACTTTTTATTATTTTAATTATAAACACCTCTTTATTCTAACTTGTTTTATATTTTAACAGATTTGAAAATATTGGATAAACATGCATGTGCCATTTGTGGTTCTTCGTTGATATAAGAGTATGCCAACAACTTGAGTAAGGCCATATTCGATAATCATTATCAATTTCTCCCGTCAGATCATCCAAATATGTTGCTAGTAAGAGTAAAATTCCTCCACAAATACTTCGTGCAAAAGATTGGAGGCGCATTTGGGAGCCTTCAAAAGTGCTTCCTCTAGATGGCATGAATAGGTATGGTAATGTTTTTCAATATTATTTGGTGTAGTCTATGGGATTAAAGATTACATAGAGCAATATTGTTCCGCATCTCTTGTGTAGGTACTCCATCTTTTTTCAGCTATCATTTTGGACCCATCTCAAGGTCAACTATCTTCTTGATTCCATGCACATCTTCAAGAATGTAGCATCTGGTATTTGGGAACATTGGTAAAAGAGATAATGTTAGTGTAAGGGAGGATTTGTGGGTCCCAAGACGAATGCATCAAGCTTGGCCCCACGAGAGGAGGGTGGGTACGTTTATCTTCCTTATGCACCTTACTAGATTCTATCAAAGCAGGAGGAGAAGCAAGTGAAGAAAGCCATCACTACTTTGCGTAGTCCCACTAGAAGTATGAGATCATTGAAGGGAGCCTTTACAACTACTAAGAAAAGAGGTGTGGAATAACTATGCGGCATGGAGTCTCAGGATTGGCATAAAATGCTCCAAGTGTTTCCCAAGTGTTGTACATTCAAATTAAATTTTGGGAGACCTCAAATCTAATAATCAACCATACATGTGCTCTTATATGCACAGTTCATATTACTTTCTAACATCAAGCATTGTGCAAAGAAGACTTTGAAGAAATGTATGTATAAGGTGGGCAAGCTTGTGAGGTATTTCCCACGCACCACACCCTTCATTATACCTTGGACTTTGATTTGAAAGTTCTTCAAAATGCACGTGAGGTATAACATGCTATTTATTTTTTTCAGGTATGTGAGCTCCAAAGCAATAGATCCCACCACGTTGGATGGTGCCCGCATTATGGCAATGGAGGTGGTTTGTTTGGTGGAGGGAACCTTTCCGCAAACCATTCTCACGAGCCACCTACATCTCATTGTGCATTTGGTGGATGAGCGAGCTACATCTCATTGTGAATTTGGTAGGCGAGATTGCTTTATGCGGCACTGTACATGCACACTAGATGTCCTTCCTAGAGCGCTTCATGATGAAGACTTTAAAAGACTTTGTGAGGCAAAGTGCAAGGCCCGAAGAAATCATGGCCGAGGGTTGGTTGATACAAGTCTCTTGTATATATTTCAAAATTTCTTGGTCAAGTGGACAACTCTTTGCCAGGACTATGGAGCAATGAAGAGGACTTAAGGATGACCTCTATTATGCCTCAAGGAAAAGGATAGATTAAAGTAGCTGATAAAGCATTTAGTGATAATCTTAATTTCACTTGCATCCTTAATAGTGATGTGATGAGTAGATGGGTTACAAGATATAAGGATGCAAAGACAAGAAGGCAGGCAGAAAGTACTATCTTTCGGATGCAGTATGGCTCTTGTAAGGCATAACATAACCATCTAGTAATACTTCTAAATGATATCCATGCTGATTGGTTGCATGAGGAAATGGGAGAGAGCAAAGAGAGACAAGGGGATGCATATCGCGATGAAAGAATGGGAGTATGCACAAGGATGCATGTTAAAGATACATACATATAATGTTTTGCATTAGTTGTAAGTGATTTGCTTTTAATGATTCACATTACTTACATAGTTGCATTTGTTTTGGTCCAGTGCACTATGCTCAATGCTATATGGTGTGAAAGTAAGCATTTTCAAACACAAAGAATCGATGATAATAGGAATACACAAGATTGCGGTGTCATTAGTAGCTTTGAGGGAGCCAATGGAAAAATAGACAATTATTGTGGCATAATCCAAGATATTTTTAGGCTTGAGTCTCGTCGCTTCTTTGTGTATATTTTGAATGTCAAATGGCAAATGAACGTGGTGGAAAAAGGGCATAATACAACAATAAAATGCCATGCAAGTGGCTATGTAACTATTGACTCTACAAAGTTTTGCAAACAAAGAAAGATAGATTAGTATTGCCAACAACAATGTGAGCAAGTATGCATTTTTTTATTAATGTGTTTCCAATACATATATATCTAACCTCATGTCTTGACTTTTGATATGCTAATTGTATGTGTATTTGTATAGGTTATCTATCAACCAATGGTGCATGACACTAAATGGTGGTACATCATCCCTATTGCACCACATTCCAAAGTGATGTATAATACATTCACTGATATGGAGGATGCAACAAGTTGTAATGAAGATGATGTCGAACCTGCCAATGAAGATGTTGATGATTAAGAAATAAGAGAGGATCATGATAATGAGGATGAGTGTGCCATTTCTCATGATCATGAGGATGACCCTACCATTGGTGCTGATGGTGATGTTGATGTGGATGAGGGCATCGGTACCATTATTAGTAGATAGATCGATAGTGAATTAAATTTATTCATAGCCTTACAAATTGATCCAATGGATATCGACATTAATCCTTTGGAAAGGATGGACCTCATTGAAGATGAGATCAAATTTTGACTAATCCATCATTGAATCATTCTATGTTGATGACAATTCTATTGTATGTGTTGTCTTACAGTCATCATCTCATGATTTGTTTTTAAATACACATTGTTGTAAATGAATGTAGTGGGATTGTGTAATGGCATTGTACTATGGTATGGATTTGCTTTAAAAATACGGTGTTTTTCTTTTAAATATTTTTCCTAGTTTTGCGTGTAAAAGAGCATGTATAACACAATAGTTTTGCATGTATAAACGTGCTTTTACATGCGCTATTTTTGTCAGTATACACGTGTGTAACTACAGACTTACACACGCCTGATATTACTCAAGTACGTGGGTGACAATACACACACCCATCAGTAATCACGTGTAACTAATGCATGTAAGGAGACATTGTGTTGTAGTGTCTTGAAATTGGTAAATTTAAATAATTTCATGTTTTTGAGGTAGGGGTATTGAGAGTAGTGCTTGAATATAGATTATTTTAATTCTAAAGGTTATTAGAACATACAAGAAACTCTCAGGGATTTTGATATGTAAAAACCTCCTATATTGCATGCGTTAAATTTTTACTTTTATTTACCTCTTATACCACCTCTATGTATGTGTTTCTGGTAACCCCACAAGAAAATAAAACCCCAACTATTGAACTGGCATGATATTTTACATATTTCATGGTGAACTCCCCGCAAAGCAACTCAACAAGCCTATGGGGAGGTAGATTTGAAGCTCGATGGTTTTGCTAGGGTTACTACAATGATGAGCAACTTGATCTTAGAGAGGAGGAGATGCCATACGCTGCACAATCTCTCTATAAAACTACTATAGCAAGTGTAGCATGAAATATATCAACTAGCACTAATGTCTATTAAGGTGGATGTAGTGAAGAAGTTAAAATTGATCTCATACTAGTACCATGTGACGAAAGTGAAAATAAAAGTATCATGTGGCATATACACACATCATTGTAAGAAGAATAGAGCCTTCTTCACACTCAGCTGGTTCACTCAATATATGTGAATATCACATGAGTTCAACATAAGGACATATTTAATTCCATGTTTTCTCACACTTTCACTCACAGAAAGGTTCCATTAAAACAACTTTGGAAACAAATTTACAGATTGAATAGAAAAAAGGTGCATTTTATTAATGAAAAATTTACAGATAAGGCGTTTTACAAATAGGCCTTGAATGCACATGATACATAGGTTTTATACATAGTGAACCCCCCGAATCTTCACACTGAACTCCACCACATACAAAATAGACTAATAATGTGGGATATGGTAAACTATGTGTCCCAAATATTTATCACTATGCTTTGCTTATCACAGATGAGCTGCCTAGGATAGAGATGTGTGTTACTATACATCTCAACATGCGACCGGAACCAATCAACAAGATAAGATTAGTTATCAAAGTCAACTAAAGGAAGGCTAGAATGATCCATAAAGGTGGTTGAACACCCATTATGTAGGCAACCAAGTCATCATCACCGTATCACAATCTTATTTAATATCGACATTTACCAATCATTGTGGAAGTATATTCATACCTCTAACTAACCATGATATGAAAATGTCAACACTTCCCATCAATACGACATGGGTGGAGCATTATACTAGTATCAAGATATAAATTGAAACTAAATTATCAATTATAAGCTTCTTACAAGGACTCGAATATAAAAGAAGACATGGAGTTAAAGTTGACACAATTCACTACATAAAGAGGATTGTGGATTTGATTAATATTACTATATAGAAAGCTATACACTCAACTACATAACATAGTCACTCATTTTCTTCGAAGAAGATAATTTTGACATATTTCTACTCAATGTTGTTGTGAAAGGGAGTGTCTCACTCCAAAATCTTTGAAGTATAGATCACATTCTCTCTCTTCACACTTGGAAAGAGGAAGCTCTCACCTAATCACACAGCTACCTAGCCCTCAAACCAAAAAGGAGGGCTCTTATACCATACTAAAGAAGTGAGAAATTGAGAGGTTGAGAAATACCCAAAGAACACTACAGGAGTTTTATTCACTAATTACATTGATGTCACAAAGACTATGGCTTCTTAAGTTGACATAGGATGGAAGGTATGCTGATACTCAACTCTACCTAGCTACACCAACTCTACCTATCAACACTATTGTATCATTTTAGTGAATGAGGTGGTTTCCACACAATCTACTTCCTCTCTCTATCTACAAGATCCTTCATCTAGTTCGAGTCCGTTTTGCAAGCACATACATTGGTCGTTTCGTATTCTAAATATATAATAAACATTTTTACTATTTAAAATTATTCAAACTTGTAACATTAGAAAGTAGGTACATGGAAACTTTCATTTGGATACAAACACTTAGCTTGTACACTCGAATGGCAAAGAAAAAAAATCCAACATGGTCTACTTAGAATTTTTTTCAGCATCAACATGGTTCAATAAAGAGATATCGAGTATGTGAAAAGTCAAATTTGTCATAAAACCCATTCATGGCTTCAGGGGGAGCAGCTACGAATGTGTTGTTTGGAGGAATGGACGGAGAGAAACATCAAATAGATGCTTTGAATGATAAGCGATACACGAAGAAGGCAAATGATTAAGATTTCTTGTAGGATTTAATGTGGTGCACGTGCGAAGAGCACTACCAAGAAGCTGTTAACTTCTAGATTCGACCAAGAAAAGTTGCTTTCTGCCCAGGACCTCCACAAAAATGCATCTTTCAGCAAGAATGAAAGGATGGGAGAATGATGAAATGTTAGCGAGAATGTTCCTTCAACACTTCAAGACACATGTGAATCATTACCATTGTCATTTTCCAAAATATAGACTAGTACTATCATGTAGCTGTTTCAAGGGGAATGGCACACTACACTTCAAGATAGATGTGAATCATTACCATTATCAACGAAGCTCAATGCCGTCTTTTTTTCATTCTTGTCTTCATGAAGCGCTAGTTTCTCAATTCTATAGACTACTATCATATCTTGTCTACTATTCTACATGAATAATGTACCTGCATCTCCGCAATGAGAATGCACACACATTTCAAGAGATAGAGAATCGTCACCGTTCTCGTTGTCAATATTTTCACACGCAGTGGGAAAGGAGTTAGAGGAGACAATGAGGATGAGGAGGAGGTGAGAGAGGAGGAGGTAGTAATAAACTATGATGTGACGGACAGGGGCGGGATAGTGATGGATGTGAGGGGGAAAGAGGTAATGGAGTATATGCATGGGGTACTGTCAAATTTGTACAAAAATTATTTTATTAAATTTAAAGATCAAAATAGTCGATTAGTTGGAGAGGTGATAGAGACTATACATAACCAATACCCCAATCCCCCACACATACGACATTCTCGGATGTATGGCGAAGGACGTGAATAAGGGAGATCTTAAGTAATAAAAGATCTCACCTTAAGAAACTCGTGTATGATGATCGGGCAAATCGGGAGGCGGGTGGCTATCTCATGGAGAAACCTCCCAACTGCCTACAAACGCGAGTGGAAGGAGGCAAAGAAACGAGCAGAAGATGATATGAAGAGCAGGCAACATGTGGAGGCACGACACATCTAGATGGAGACCATTGGATCTTCGCATTTCGGATCTGGAGGTGTCAAGTCGTGGGAGGCAAAGTTCGTATCTTGTCACCTTATTTGATTTTTTACTTAATCCATTGATTGTATGATTGTTTTAATCTTATAAACTGTGTTGATTATGTTACAGCGATGGGTTATGGGGAGGAATCCTGCAGCACACACGAGATTGCATAGTAGACGCGACACGTGGGCCCTCTTCACAATGCAGGGATGTATTACGGATGCATAGTTTGAGGAGGCCATGAGACCGTATGATCGACAAGTACTTGAAAAATCTAAATCAATGATTTAGGTTTATTAAATTTTAAATTACATATAGATATACTTATACATGATATCTTACTTGAACAGGCACAAGCTATTGCACCTGCTGATGCTCTTGATGCTGAAGATCCACCTGCCTCTGCTGTCGCTTCTCCTGCTCCTGCTCCTGTTCTGCACTACACATCAGACATGTATACCAATGTGAGCACATCTGATACTGGAGGGAGTGGCTCGTCATCATTTGATTCTGAGTAGTACTCAGACTCATAGTATCACATCCGTATTGTGGATGTGATTGTATATATATATTTGAAATTGAAGCCATGGGCTTTTTTTGACAAACCAATTTGATTTTGTATATATTTGTTTATAATTCAAACCATGGGCTATTTCAACATATGGACTCCCTTGTATATATGTTTTTGCATAATGAAAGCCATGGATTTATTTTAGCACACCTCAAAATTTGACAATATTGCATTCATGTTTATCTTGAATTGTGTATTGATAATGTTTGCATTCGTGACATTCTTGATTCGTGTCTTCACAATGCACAAAATGTTCTCTGTGGATGGTACCATGCACCCAAAAAAATTCAAAGAGTGCTATTTGGTGCTGGAATGCTGGAATAGCATTCAGGCAGCAAATAACACTCTTTGGAATTTTTATTTTACTCTCTATTCACATGTATATGCAAATAAAGTCTGTCAAGATCGCATGTATAAGCACGGGAGCTCTGTTGTTGCAAACGCATGTATTAGCGCAGCATTACTGGCAAAACGCTTGTATACACTCGTGTATAAGCACGTTTGTGCTTGCTCATACAAGCTCTTTTACACGCATGTCTGTGGCTGTGATTATACACGTGCTACTACACGGGCCCGCTACTTTTTTTTCACAAGTCATTTTACACGGCTAGCATCGCGGGGGTATGATCCCGATCCCTTATAGTGGGGTATGGGGAGACAAGGTGCATTCAAGATATGAATGGATTTCTCATATAAATATGCAAGGGAGAAATATGAAAATCACAAGCCCCCCTCCCACAAATGATAAGGAATATACCTTGAAGAATATGCAGGACTTTACGATTTGTACATATTTTTCATGATATGTGAGACCCAAGGGGGGGATCTTTTGGATTGGGGGGGGTAAAACAAAAATAACACCATAATATGAAAACCAACCTCCTTTCAATATCCTATAACTTTCTCATATACTATCAAAATTTCAAGATGTAAAGACATATTTGAAACTCATTTAGTATAGAACACAAGCATGCTAGTTCCACTAATTTTAACTCATGGCATGTTGTTAAAATCATCTCATACTCAATATTTTGATAGTTTTTTTACTAAAGGGAGTTGGTGCTCCATGGGCATTTCATCATCCATATTGTGCATTCATTGTCTCTCGCCCACATAAAAATATGCTTCGATCTAGTTCTAGGCTAGTATGAGGGCCATGTAAAGTTTCATCTCAATGGATAATAGTATTTGGTTAGTATATGTGTTCTTGTTTATACATCCTCACCTAGGAAGTGCATGCAAAATTAATGGCATTTCATCATCCATATTGTGCATCTAGTGTCTGTTGGCCACCAAAACTTGAACGAATCTAGGTCTAGATTAATAAAGATCCGTGCAAATTTTTGTCCCCAACACAAGCTCACATGCATATTTGGTCAATAGGTGTGCTCTTTTTTATATGTGTTCCTAGGGAGTGCTGCATGGCATCATGCACGGCATTCCAACTCCCATGTCATGCATGATCTAGTGCTTGATGGTCACAAACCTAGATTTATATCAGTACAAGAACCGTGCAAAGTTTTAACCATATAGAAAATGTTTAAGGACATATTTAATTCCATTTTTTCTCACACCTTCATTGACAGAAAGGTTCCATTAAAACAACTTTGGAAACAAATTTACACATTGAATAGAAAAAAGGTGCATCTTATTAATGAAAAATTCACAGATAAGGGGTTTTACAAATAGGCCTTGAACGCACATGATACATAGGTTTTATACATAGTGAACCCCCTGAGTCTTCACACTCAACTCCACCACATATAAAATAGACTAATAATGTGGGATATGGTAAACTATGTGTCCCAAATATTTATCACTATGCTTTGCTTATCACAGATGAGCTGCCTAGGATAGAGATGTGTGTTACTATACATC